>NC_090732.1:134063356-134068356 GCF_036898095.1 Palaemon carinicauda | reverse complement strand
AAGAGTCTCTTCTACCCTTACTAAGATGAAAGTAGCCCTTGAACAATTACAGTGCAGTAGTTATCCCCTTGAGTGAAGAAGAATTGTTTGGTAATCTCCGTGTTGTCAGGTGTATGAGGACAGAGGAGAATGTGGAAAAAATATACCAGACTGTTCAGTATATGCATAGGCAAATAAAAATGACCCGTAACCAGAGAGAGGGATCCAATGTATTACTGCTTGGCCAGTCAAAGGACCTAATAACTCTCTAGCAGTAGTATCTCAACGGCACCCTAGCTAACTACAGGAGTGAATGATAGAAACAGTGACAGCCAGTGGAGTACGAGATAGTAGTAGTCACAGCCAATGGAGTGAAGCCCCTATTAAACATATCCGGTTTCCTACGGTCAACCTGGCCTATGGCACCGTAGGAAAATTCTGGCCTACTGCTAGAGCTATTACCGTATTTGAACGGCCGGAGGTAAGTGGGTCAGTGTGGCACTGTTTGTGGTGGAGGAGAGACATGTCTTCTCTCGACGATAATCTCGTTCCTATAGCTCTAGTGAGTTACTTGAAGGTGAAAACAAGAAAAGGAAGATTTGGGATAAATTTCTCGAAATTTATTTACTAATTTACCATATGCTGCATTTCTCACTTCTCTGTTTGAATAATCGTTAGATTTAATGAACCACAAACATGGCTCATTTCGATAAATTTCTATGAAGTTACTTAAGAAATCACTGGCGCAAGAGCTTGCCATGGCGGCGATCTTCTACTGTGAGGTGCAGCCTCAGACTGATGTCATACCACAGGGGTGAGCAATTACGCAACGTCCTCAGTCCTGACGTACAACGGCCATACGGCCAACTTTAGTACTGGCGAAAGTTCATCCGGACGGCCGTGGGTGAGCGTTCATACAGCCGATTTGCTATCACACGCTCTAGTTTGAATATATGCTCGAGTCGTGACCAACGGTGCTGTAGGAAACTGGATACAAGTAATAGGGGCTTTAAGGACAGAAATGAGTCAGTTAGTAGAAGATTGGACGGAAATGGTCATAGTCTGTGTTGTAAGATACGCAAATGGGTCACAGTCAGTGGAGTAAAGGATAGAAATTGCCACAACCAATGAAGTATGGAATGGCAATGGGTACAACCCAGTGGTATTAAGAATAAAAATGGGTAAAAGTCTGACGACTTAGGAACAGAAATGGATCATATTCTGAGGATTACAGGACGGAAATGGGCCATAGTCTGTGAAATAAGGGATGAAAATAACCATAGCTAGTGTAGTGGACGACAATGGGTCACATCCAGTGGAGTAGAGACAATCGGATTCAGATAATAGAGTAAGTGACAGCTATGGGTTTCAAACAATAGGAGACTAAGGATTTCCTTTCATATAAAGAAATATTAAATTATGCCTGGAAATAAATAAAATTAACAAACGGTTCCATATCTTTTAAATACAAATATAGAGTTACCTGAAATAGGGAAGAGCAATCAACCTTTAAGAAAAATATCAAAAGCAAGATTGAACCACGAGTGGAGAGATAGGAGAAGTCTGAAATTAATTAACTGGAAGGGGAGTGGCCGAGGGGTTGGAGAATACTAAGTTTAACAAGAACAAATTCAATAAACAATAACAAAAGAGACTCTCTATTTTGTATATTGCAAAGATTAATTGGCTGTGAAGGAATGTGATTAACTATTTTTCACTGTTTGAACGTATTATGTGCATAAAATGAAAAAAGAAAAAATTGTCGATATCATGTTTTCCACGACTAAAAAGATACGTGTCAGACTGATTGTCAAAACATTCGAGTATATGATCATTAAGTAAAATCTGTCTTCAAGTAAAATCTGCCATGTTATAAGTATGCCATTAGGCAAAGATTATCCTTTACACAGTCAATTTCGGTATCCAAACTATTATCATTTTTTTAGTAATCCAATGAAGGTGCTTTAAAACTATTTCCAAAGAATTTCATGTCCGGAAATGTGTGAAGAAGTGCACCGAAAATCCATCGCTAAATTATTTACTATTACATTGGAAAGTAATGCAAACTCTAAATAAAAAGATTTCCAAGGATTTCAAGATCGCGCAGAAGATGAAGACGCTAAAAAGCTATTGGTTTACATGGATAACGAAAGTACCAAGAGGTACTGAATGCCTTCATTATAATCTTCGTAGAAACTTTTGCAAGAATAAATGATGACATTTTCATTGCATTTCTAAATAAAAAAAAAAAAGACTCAGAATTACTCCCAAGTTACCTGAAGTATTAGCTAATTAAGATAGAAAAATATTAGATACAAGGAGTTTTAAAAGGAATAAATACCCGCTCTATCGTACAAAATAACTCTACTACATGTACTGAGTTATTACAAAAAGTGGGAGGAAATTCCAAACAATATAAGCTCCATGAATATTTCCTAAAAGATATTTTCGCTCTATTACCTGCCTCTCGCTTGGAATAAACAAGGCTTTTTTTTTTTTTTTTTTTGTCCTCAACGCCCGGAGGCAATTTCATTATTCACTGTCTTGCAGTATAATGGCGAACCGCAAAATTATGCCAAAGGAAGATTCTTGAGGCCGGGAAAAAAACAATGATTAGACGTCGTAAAAGTGTCGACTACATTTTAGAGATCTTTTGTCTTTACTTTTAATAATAAACCGTATTATTATTATTATTATTATTATTATTATTATTATTATTATTATTATTATTATTATTATTATTATTATTATTATTATTACTAGCCAAGCTACAGCCCTAGTTGGAAAAGCAAGATGCTATAAGCCCAAGGGCTCCAATAGGAAAAAATAGCCCAGTGAAGAAAGGAAATAAGGAAATAAATTAATGATGAGAATAAATTAACAATAAATCATTCTAAAAACAGTGACAACGTCAAAACAGATATGTCCTATATAAACTATTAACAACGTCAAAAACAGATATGTCATATATAAACTATAAAAAGACTCATGTCAGCCTGGTCAACATAAAAACATTTACTCCAACTTTGAATTATAGTAAATTACTGCACCCTAATATGTTAATGGTTTCTACTCTGATGGCAAAATCAACCAAACTTCAATAGAACTATTTTTCAACAAAAACGACAGTAAGATTGTGGATTAACATATAGATTACTGTACATATAAGCATTCTATATATTTTATGAATATTGTCCGTTACAAACGCATGCACATGAGTCCAGGTGTTTGCTCTCGGTACGCTTGGGCTACTGTACTCCTCTGACCTATCGGCACGAGCTGTCTGGATTCCAGAGCACCCCTGTATATACCTAGTTGCTGTATGAAATAAAAAAAAAAATACTTTGAATCGAGATTTCACTTCTCTAACCCTGCAATCATCCGTCTTCTCCTCCTTAAAGAAATTGAATTAAAAGTTGATATACATGGAGGCCCAAACTCTAAAACATACACAAGTTGCTGGGCCTACTTATGCTCTTACAAAGTTAGCCGGATTTAAAGTTTCGCAAGCACTTGATGTTCATTATATTTACATAAAGAATTAGTTACTTTCACCAACAATAGTGGTGTCCGTGGACTTTTGAATTTGACTGTACCTTCACTATGCATAATTAATTAAAGACCAGTAGTAGGAGATGCTGAATTCAGGCTGGATGACAGCATGTCTGAATGATGCAAATTATTACTAGCAGGAGAACATTATTGCACGCCGAAAAAAAAAAACATCAATTATGTTGTACTATATCAGAAAAATTATTTATTTAATGAAATAAAATCTTATCCAGACAATCGAAGTAAATGCTAGGTCCATAGACTAAAATTTCTAATGGTTTTGCTGAACTATATTCTCGGTTACACACAAGCACAAGCACACACACACACAATATATATATATATATATATATATATATATATATATATATATATATATATATATATATATATATATATATATAAATATATATATATATATATATATGGCGTAGTACTTCAGAACTCCTATCATCCTCGTAGTGTTTTAAAATTTCAAAGCCCTGTCTAGGAGGCTGCCGATATGACAAAAAAAAAAAAATCAATATCTATATAAATCTTTCTAAACACCAAGATAATTGATGAAGCAAGGTCACCATGCCCACCTATTTTACCAATATCGAATTGAACATTTTCTGAGAAGTTCAGATCATGCACGAAGTCAGAAATATCGAAGAGAACATGAAAGAGGATTCGAGAACCCTCACCACTTCAGTCTTTTGTAAAATCCTCTTCGCCCAAGATTTCCAAAGAGGCGAGGAGAGGCTGTGGCAGCGATAACGAAATCAAAAGCCCCTCACATGAGCCAAAAGTCTCTTTGGAAAGTTATGAAAGTTATGGGCCACATCTTCGGACATCGTATTCTTTTTACCCTCATTTTATATGTGGCGTCCATGGCATTAGCTCCCAGCCGAATAGCCATTTCACAAAGGTACTTTTATTGACTCTCTTACATTTTTGATGTGCGTTCTATCAACACTTTTATAAGCCATGTAACAAAAGAGCTGATTGCTGTTGTGGCCTGATTGGTAACGTCTCTGCCTGGTAACGTCTCTGCCTGGTGCTTGCTAATCAGGGGTTCGAGTCCCGCTCATTCTCGTTATTGCCATTAGTGTCTGCAACCTTACCATCCTTCTGAGCTACGATTGGGGGGTTTGGGGGAGCCTATAGGTCTATCTGTTGAGTTATTGGCTGCCATTTCCTGGCCCTCCCAGGTCCTAGCTTGGGTGTAGAGGGGCTTGAGGACTGATCATATGATACATGGTCAGTCTCTAGGGCATTGTCATTGTTCCTTGCTTCGGCCATTCATGAGCGGCCTTTAAACCTTTAAACTAAGCTATGCTGTTGAACTACAAATGAAATATTATCAATCCCTCTACATTTCCAAATTTCAAGCCCACAAACTTGGGTAGTACCAGAATATGAAAAATTAGGTCCAGCTTTATGGACTATTATTCTCGACTTCGGTCATGAAGTTGACAAAAAAAATT
>NC_090732.1:134048356-134053356 GCF_036898095.1 Palaemon carinicauda | reverse complement strand
TTATACGCCCGTACATCTTGACACATGCAAGCGCATTCAAATATTCGTAAACGCGAGAGAAGCCTAAGTATGAAAAAAAAACCAACCTTAATATAAAGACAAGAAACAATCCCTAAAATCCCAAACAAGAGCAATGTTTTCCCCTTCATTGGCATGTTATCAATCGCCTTTTTTCCCCCTCGAGTATGGCTGGAATATGAGCATGTCTGAAACTTGAGAGATTGAAGATAGGACCATTCTGTCTCTAAGTACCACAGACGTAGATTTACGCGAATTGGATCATTACATTTCCCTTTTCACGAACAGCAAGAACTTGTTGTTTCCTTTACAGACACAACAGACTTGATGGCTATACTGTTATCTTTATTAATAGCCAAGATACAAACTTGGCGAGAAAACCAAAATGGAACAAGCCCAATGACTCCAATAAGGGAAGTAGCCCATATATAAGTCATGACTAAAAAATATGAAATATTCTAAGATAATTAAACACGTTAAAATTTATCAGTCATACATAATCTATAAAAAGAGACATGTCAACCTGTTTAACAGAAAAACAATTACAAAAAGTTTCAATTTATAGATATAGGTGGAAAGTTGCATCAACACCAAAACGTATTCTGGAACATTGCAAATTTGAAACGAAAGTGAAGCCAAAAAAAAAAAAAAAAAAAAAAAAAAAAAAAAAAAAAAAAAAAAAAAAACAACTGCTCTTCAGTTTGCACGTACTGTATTCATACTAAATGACAGACAGATGCACATACCCAGGCTAACCAAACCGAATTTATAATCTTATTTCTGGCGGGAGCACTCTTAAAAAAAATCCGTGTTTTATTCCTGAAACATTCTGGAGAAAGGAGTACAGTATTATCCATCACTTCATTTTATAAGTACTTAATTTTACATGTACAAAGGGATCCGACTCAATAGTTACAACGGAAGAGCTGGAATCATTCTATCACATGGTAATTTTGACATGTGACTCACATTTTGCAGAGTCCTCAAAAAGCTTTCATACAAAATCAGTCCAAAAAACGACCAAAGAGAAGAAAATAAGTAAAATATTACCAGTAATGGCGAGTAAAGAAACAAAGGAACAAGGAAAAGCTTTTTTTTCAAAAGTAAAGCATGGAAATTTCTTTCAATGATAGTCTTTAAGAATTAACAATAAGATACTCAATATCAAAATAGATGGATTTCTTTGGTCAGTTTAAACTATACGGCTGGAATATTAGATCAAAGGAATAAATAAATAAATAAATAATTCAAAATATAATAATGTTTCTATATAAAAATATTTTTTTAATAATGTTAAATTCCGAAATCACAGGAGACAAATCACTATTTCCGTGTCTAAATGATAGAATTCATTTAAGACTTAAAGTTGATAAGTTGTTAAAAAGTAATTCCGGACCAGATGACAAATATAAATAACATTATTTTAAGGACTGTTGACAGATTCATCAATACAGCGGCATGATCTCATACTTTACATGTATGAATACAAAGTAATTAAACTTGCTTTCGTCATCTCTCATGCAATGTTTCCTTCGCGTCCATTATCAAGCCTTTGACTTTATTCTATTTAGAAATCATTCTTACTTTTGGTTAATAAAAAAAAAGTTCCATGGCATCCTAACTGCAATGTTCCCAAAGGCACCATTACAAAGAAAAGTAGAAAAAGTGTTAACTCTCTCTCTCTCTCTCTCTCTCTCTCTCTCTCTCTCTCTCTCTCCTGATATCCCATACGCTACAAAAAGAGTGTCGCAAAATGCAAAATACTTCCGTAACTGAGATCGTGGTCACGACTTTATTTCCCACTATAAAAGGACTTTCCATGTTGTACTTTAAAAGGAAAAAAATATAAGTATTTCCTTGTTCATTTGTTTCTTTACTCTCCATTGAAAATATTTTCTTGGTACAATTGTAGCTGGTAAATAAATCGATTCATACATTTTTACATTCAGATTTACTTTGCAGAGTAATAAAGGTATTTTCCGACGTCTAATAAAAGTAATTACTAAATGCCATACATGCATAAAGAAAGAAATTATATCAATATTAGTTTGAAGCATAGTACATAGTGTTAAGCACCATTAGGTCATCACCACATTGGCTTTCAAAAAACGGATTCCTACAGTTTTGTACAGTATATGGATCTCATGTAGGCTGCATCTACACTGGCCATGATTCGGCAGGTGCTGGAGAAAGGAGCGGATGCTTGAATTTAAAATATGCTGACTCCAATGAGAATCAATGCATTTCCAATTCAAATTTCCCTTCACTCCTGCCTTCACCTGCAAAATCGCAGTCTTCAAACCGATTTTAGAGATAAATAAAAGGATGGTTAAACGTTGGCTATTTTTTCGGCTTCCAAGTTTTACCATAAATTACCAGTGAAAACTGAGGCTTAAGGATTTGTATTTTCATTTATATATGCTTATCTGTATGTCTACCTGACTGTGTTAGTAAGATATCCCAAATCACAAACACAGATGTATTCATTTGGTGATCTTTCTTTCTTGAGATGCACTGTATACAATTCATTATATAACACATATGCACACACATTATATCTATCTATATCTATATCTATATATATATATATATATACATACATATATATATATATATATATATATATTACGGTCATTTTGGAAAATTGGTCATTTTACAAAATGCCCTGCCATTATGCAAAAAGACCAAATTCGTGATCACATTATTATCATTATTATTATTACTAGCTAAGCTACAACCCTAGTTGGAAAATCAAGATGCTATAAGCCCTAGGGCTCCAACAGGGAAAATAGCCCATGAGGAAAGGAAATAAGGAAATAATTATACGCTATTACAAGTAATGAAAATGAAAATAAAATACATTAACAACATTAAAACATATTCAATTTATAAACTATAAAAGGACTTATGCAAGCCTATTCAACACAAAAACATTTGCAGTGAGTTTGTACTTTTGAAGTTCTACTGATTCATCTACCCGATTAGGAAGATCATTCCACAACTTGGTCACAGCTGGAATAAAATTTCTAGAGTACTGTGTAGTATTGAGCCTCATGATGGAGAAGGCCTTGACTATTAGAATTAACTGCATACCTAGTATTACGAACAGGATGGAACTTGTCCGGGAAGATCTGAATGTAAAGGATGGTCAGAATTATAAAAAAAATCTTATGCAAAATGCATAATGAACTAATTTAACGACGGTGCCAAAGGTTAATATCCAGATCAGGAATAAGAAATTTAATAGACCGTAAGTTCCTCTACAACAAATTAAGATGAGAATCAGCAGCTCAAGACCAGACAGGAGAACATGCTCGAAACAAGGCAAAATGAAAGAATTAAAACACTTATTCGGAATAGAGTGATCACCAAAATCTTGAAAGACTTTTTTAATAAGCCATTTTTTGTGCAATTGAAGTAGAAACAGACCTAATGTGTTTTTCAAAAGTAAATTTGCTGTCGAGAATCAAACCTAAAATTTTAAGTCATACAAAAATTAAAGAAACATTATCCATGCTGAGATCCGGATGTTGAGGAGTCACGGTCCTTGACCTACTTTCAATCATACTTTGAGTTTGTTAGGATTCAACTTCACACCCCATAATTTGCATCATGCACTAATTTTAAGTAGATCTCTATTAAGGGATTCCGCAACCCCAGATCTACACTCAGAAGATGGAATTGATGCAAAGAGAGTGGCATCATCTGCATATGCATCAAGCTTGTTTTTCTAGATAAAACCACATGTTATGCGTATACTGCATAGTATGAAAAGTAATGGGCCAAGAACACTACCCTGAGGAACACCAGATATCACATTCCTATACTCACTATGGTGCCCATCAACAACAACTCTTAAGATCTATTACTTAAAAATTCAATAATGATGCTAGGAATACGACCCGCCCACTCCCAACTGTCTGAGTTTGAAAACAAGGTCTCATGATTAACACGGTAAAAGGCAGCGCTAAAATCAGGGCCAATCATGCAAACTTCCTGACCACAATCAGGGATTTCTGTACAACACTGGAGATTGTAAGAAGGGCATAACATGCTCAAGGCCTTTGCGAAAACCAAATTGCAAACTATGGAACAGATGATTACCTTCGGCTAACTTATTAAGACGTTTTGCCAAAAGACTTTCAAAAACTTCAGATAATACGAGAGTTATGGGAATTGGGCGGTAATCAGTTGGACTGAGCTACCACAATCACATTTACATAGTGGAGTAACATTACCTATTCTCCTACAAGTACTAAAAGGTCCTCTTCTTGCTAACTTGCGCAAAATAACAGTTGACAAAATGACACATTGCAAAATGGCCTAAATCTCTCCACATTTTGCAAAATAACGAAGATTTTGGTCAATTTACAAAATCATCAATATCATCGTTGATCAGTTTACAAATAAAATAAGCTATTTATTCTTATAGAATACATATCTCCAATATATCAAAACTGAAAAAGTTATAACAAGTTGCTAATTGAAAGAAAGGTAAGTGAATAATAAACGTAACCCTTCTTAGCTGAAACCTGGCTAATAAATGTATTATCGGAAAATTGAATATCTAATGCTTTATAAAAAGTGATAAATACTGAAAGAATGTTGAAATGTCAGTGTTTAGCGAATGGTTAGATGAATTATGAATTGGATTAATGAACCTCTGTGGCAAAACTGAATCAAGACAGAACTTTCCGTAAAATCCAGGAATAAAACACGGATAATTCAATATACTATATAAAGATATATGCATTACACTTAGTCCATAAGACCAATCACTAGAACCTATTATTCGGTTATTTGACGAGAATTATTGTTACAAATAAAATAATAAATAAACAGGGAATTCTCCTTCATCTCAAAAATCATATTCAATCCTCTATAGAAGATAAAATTTCTTGGCAAATTCCCTGCATACATGAAAGAATGCCAAAATGAGCATCGTCAAGTCACTCAGGCATCTTTTGATGGACATTGGTGGG
>NC_090732.1:134020856-134043356 GCF_036898095.1 Palaemon carinicauda | reverse complement strand
CCGATTCAACTATCCGATTAGGAAGATCATTCGACAACTTGGTCATAGCTACAATAAAACTTCTAGAATACTGTGTAGTATTGAGCCTCATGATGGAGAAGGCCTGACTCTTAGAATTAACTGCATACCTAGTATTACGAACAGGGTGGTACGGTTCAGTAAGATCTGAATGTGAAGTATGGTCAGAATTATAGTTAGCTTTCTGTCTACGTGCAGGATGTGTTAGCAACGTGTTAGTTTTCTGCTATGGGATACATCAGTGATTCAGCATTTTTTTAATGTCCGTAATCATTGGCCTTTATTTTCTAGAGACACCCAATAGTATGAGAAATGTCTTAAAAGTTGAAAATTATACTCAACAAAGATAATACTGAACTCAACGCAACATATAAATACGAAAACAAAAATGATCTCAATGCTAAAAAAGTATGTAATGGAAAAATGAATTGACACCAAAGACCATCCATAAGATTATCTTACCCTTTTAATATGTTCACCCAGCAACTAGAAACTCAATAACTTAATATGTGAAGAAATGTGGCGTTCTGTCAGTTAATTTAACTTTGACATCTATGACAACGAAAACATGTCATCACGACAAAAAATAATGATTAAAAATATGACAGCATATTTGATAGATTTATTCTGTATTGATCTAAAGTTCAGCTCTAAATTTGGGTTCATCACAATCTCTCTATTATTAAAAATGAATTTTAATATGCTTCAATCTCAAAGTATATAAAAACAACAACTCCTTAATAAAGAAAATAGAACTGTGAAAGTAATTAATATGTACGCGTGTGTACACGTGTATGGTGTTATGCCTTCCAGATTGGGGATATCTTAACGTGGTGAAAGGATTTATGTATCGCCATGATCAGCAAAGTTGTACTAGTCAGAACTACCCATACTAGGTTGATTTGCTGTGAACGATCAGTCCAAACTCTCACACCTTCACCAATCCGCAGTGGCCAGCGTGGTGATGAAACTGGCCAAACCCTAGACATGACCAAGACATATCTCGGGCCATTATCTTGCAGTGGACAAGAAACGGTTGCATTTGTTGTTTGTTTGTTGATGGTATTATGAGGAAATGGAAATCCCTGAGCGCAAGATATTTCGCCTTTACTGTGAGACTTTTTCAATAAATAACGTAAACAAAATTATTACAAGGACGCGTTTTTACTAAATACAATTATGATTGAAAAGATCAACAGTATAACCTTAATTTGAAGCTGTCCTTTAAGTAACAAACAGCTAAAATCTATAAGTTGGAAAAAACAGGATAATCTAAGAGCCAGGATTCCAACAGCAAAAATAGTCCAGTCAGGGAAGGAAAGAAGAAAACACATAAACTACATGAGAAACAACGAATAATGAATATAAAGCATCTTAAGATAGGTAACTCGTTTTCTTTAAAAGTTCGTAAAGTGTAACGGTTTTCCTTTTTTATCTTATCGCTCGCTCTTCCCTGCACTGCTAATATGCAAACCTGTGCAAGAATGATACATCTTGTTCGATTATATTTTATTTTTTTACGACATTGTGGCTCGCAAGTCCGTGTATATTAACTTATAGATTGTTTGATAAAATTTAGTTGGATTCACCTAACTTCTCAGTTATCACATTGGTGACCACCGGAGTATCCAGCTCCCTTCTGCCTTCCCCTTCAATGCTGTGTCTAACTGTTTGAGATGTCACCCTCCGACACTGACTCTATTATCAACGCCACACCCCTGAAACTACCGCCCTTTGCCGGTAAAGATGCAATCGGATGGTTTCAGCAAACCGCGGTCCAGTTTCGCATTAAGGGTGTGACTCGCTCAAACACCAGAGCAGATTTTCTTCTCGCAGCAATCCCCGTGGACACTTTCCCAGAAATATCAGATTGGCTTTGCGACCAAAGGGGAGGGGCCAATAGTATATGACGACCTTAAAACATACCTCCTGGAAAAATACTCACCATCGCCAGCCAACCGTAGAGCCAAACATTTTCAGCTCTCTCAATAACCGTTGGGGGACCAAAAAGATTTGCTTGCCATCAGGGAAATCATCAGTGTTGTTCGCCTGCAACCTACCGCAGACGGCTATCCTCGTGAAATGAATGTACGTCCAACCGAACCTGCAAATGCTGACATCCACAATGTCGATATTTTGCCCATGAAGGACCTGATGACCAAAGTCAACAACCTTACGGACAGCTACTTCACCACCTTTCAGACCTCGATCAATGCCTCCAGACCTGACGAAGTGGACAACTATTTAACATTGACCGAAAATAATGCAAATGTTGTAGTACACAGAAGCCCACCTCCTGACATGACAAAGCGGCAAGAAATCCACCCACTACCCACATATACCACCACTTTCTAATGGCCCAACCAACGACCTCTCCAGCCACTTACTGACGCCCATTGGCCGCAGTTATGCTATTACCATTTCAAATATGGGGGCTGCTACGAAGAAATCTGTGAATGGTTGTCAGTGGCAAAAAGTGTGGAAATAGGCCTCCCCTGTCACTAATCCTTTCTTTTTACATGATGCAGGAACAGGCGTGCGATTTTTGGTAGACACGGGCGTTTGCCATTTCTTCTGTCAAGGCCACTCTCCAGGACATGACATAGTCTACATAAGTCTGCTGACCTCTGCCTGGTAGCTACTAACGGACTTGTAATACCCACCCACGGTTAAGAAACCCTCACATTATCATTTGGAAAAGCCAAATATAATTGAATGTTTCTCGTTGCTGACGTTTACACTGCTAATCCTCGTGTGCTGATTTCCTATCACATTTACTCGTCCTGGTTGATATCACACTTCGTCGATTAGTCAATGCAGATTCGTACTCCTCTACAACTCTCCACCCCGCTCTGTCCGACCTTGCTCTCCCCATCAATGCACACACGTCTACGCTCACCTCCTTATGTCATAACTGGAAGTTTTCTGTCCCTAACTTTATTAAACACCAACAGGTCATGCTAAACACGGTATTTATCACCATATAAGACGATGAGGCCCCCATTGTTCACCATACTCGGGCATCTGGCACCAGATCATTTGGCAGCCGCTAAACAAACGTTTACCAAAATAGAAGAAATGGGCCTTTGCCAAAAGGCCTGAAGCCCATGGTCGTCACCCTTAAACATCGTCACGACAAAATAAGGTTCTCTGTGTCCGTGTGAGGATTACAGGCACCTGAAGATGCTTACAGAACGGGATCATAACCCACTCCCAAACATAGCCAACATGACCTCCTACTTGCACAAAGTCAAGGTTTTCTCGATGCTCCACCTCCTGAAGGAGTATTATCAGGTGCCAATAAACCCAGAAGAATTTCCCAAGACCGCTCTCACCACCCCCTTTGGTACATACACCTTCAATTACTCTTGTTTTGGCCTCTGTAATACTGCAGCCATGTTTCAACTCGTCATGGATAGTATCTTAGGTAACTTCCCCTTCTGCGCAAATTGCAAGGACGACATACGTGTTCTCCTCCTCCAGTTACGTATCATGCTCGAGCACCTGCAACAGAGCGGCCTTGTAGTCCGGTACAACAGGTGTACCTTTGGCGCAAACTAAGCATCGTTCTTAGGACACTGCAGCACTTCAAGAGTTCACCCCCTCCATTCAGAACTTCCCATGCCCTCGACCAACAAAGCACTGCAAGAATTTTTAGGTATGATCAATAAATATCACCGTTTCCTGCCAGTCATCGCCACCACTCTTGCCTGCCTCAAGAGCAAGCCAAAAGACCTGAAGGGGGATCGCTTTCAAGAAGCAGCCTTCTGTAATGCAAAGAATGCCCTATAAACCGTGCCACATGCACTTCTCTATCTCTCTACAGATACCAGCGAAGTCACTATTGGTGCAGTACTCGAGCAGGTGATCAACGGCTCGCCACACACATGGGCTTTTTCAGTAGAAATCTGTCCAAGACAGAATCCAGCTACTGTACCTTCGGCCACAAAATATTGACGGTGCACTTGGCAGTTCATCACTTTCGCCAGTTCTTGGAAGGTACGCTCTTCGTCATTCGCACGGACCACATGCCTATGGTGCACATCTTCACTTGACAGTCCATAAACTGGTCCACCGGCAATGCTGACATCTCTCTGCCATGGCTGAATACAATTGCAACCTTCAACAGGTCCCTGGGAAAATGAATCCCATTGCTGATGCCATGTTAAGAAACATAATGGCTGCCATTCACCTGGTTTGGATTACCACGCCTTGGCAGAAGCCAAACGATATGACCGCGAGTCCCAAGCATGTAGGACATCTTGCACATCTCTCCATTGGAAAGACGTCCCCTTTGACAACTTTAATTCCACTCTCCTCCTTGACGTCAGTACTAGTAGACCTAAACCGTTGATACCTAATCCCATGCACCAAAGATGTTTGATCATTCATGGATTTCCATATCCCTTGCACCGATCTACTGTGCAGCTACCGAAGATGAAATTCATTTGGCATGGCATTACTAAGGATATTAAGGATATAAGAGTGGTGCACCTTTCCTCAATCTCAACGTTGTTTGCCTACATTCATGTCGATGTAGTAGGTCCCTTACCCATATGACAAGGACATCATTACCTGTTTGCTGTCATTGACTGCTCCGTCGTTGGCCTGAAGTCATTCCGGTGCAAACTGCAACGTTTGCCTAATGCACATCTGCCTTACTCTCAGGATTGATAGCGAGATTTGGTATCCCTGAGCATATTACTTTTGACAGGGGTACCACTTTCACCTCTCAATTGTGGATATTAGTGAATCTCCTGGGAACCACCCTACATCAGACAACAGCCTAAACCTGCTGCCTACGGGATGGTTGAAAGTTTTCATCACACTCCCAAAGCAGCTTTGATGTCCTGCTGCAAGAACTTCAAACGGTTTACTCATCTTCCTTGGGTTCTCCAGGTCTAAGAACCCCTCCAAAAGACGCCCTGGATGTCTCGGTAACTGAAATGGTGTATAGTGACCCACTGATCATCCTTGCCAATTTTTTTTCCGTCCGCAACCTCCTATGACAATCTGCAGTGCCTAAGTCACATTGAGGGAAAGTTTACTTCCTGCCGCCAGACTTAAAAACCCCCCCAGCGAAGCAACACATACTAACAAATGTTCATTAAGCAAAGCACGTTTTCCTGGGCAACCCAACGACACTAGCAAGCCAACACTAACGCTACTTACATGGGCCCTTTACTTGTGATCCATTGTACGTCGAAAGCATTCCTTAATTAACATGCGTGGCAAAGCAGACTGGGTTCCCATTAATCGCCTAAAACCAGCATATCTCCCTTCTTCCAGATAACCCGTCTACAGTACGCCTCTCTAGATTAGGGCGCCCTTTTTCACACATATGTATTTTTTTTTAATTGGGGAGCCACGTGATTCATGCACGCTTATACACTATAAGATTTCCTTTTTTATCTTATCATTCTAGCTCATGTTCGAATGTTTGAATTTTTGTGACGTTGTTGCTCGCAAGTCCATGTATGTAAACTCAATGACCGTTTAATAAAGTTCAGTTTCATTCACACCGTCTCTCAGTTATCACCTAAAAGGCCCCTTGCACACAACGTTGAAATAGACCTCTCATATATACTCTCTTAAAGAGAGACCTTTAACCAGTTGGACCTGAATAATAATCATGATTCACTCCTGTTTTAATTCCTACCTTGTCTCCCTCGAATAAAATCAATGAAGGTCAATACATGGCCTTGAATATATAAATACAGTTTTCATCGGCCTTCAGAAACCACAAGTGAAAATGGGGGAAGTAAAATCCTTTCCCCGTCCGACTGATATATGATACTTCCACTGTTCGTGAAAATGGCATTCAGAAAAACCACTGAAATTATTTTACTTAATTGTAATTTTCGAGACATAATCCAATTCTTTTGGGGAGATGTTTTTCAAAAAACCACACACTTATATATAAACATAGTCAAAAACTAATCCTAATGATTTCTGTTACGAGAGAGAAACTTCATGGCATATATTGTTTTATTCCAATTTCATTTCAGGTTCCAAAGGAAGTCTTGTGAGAGAGAATTAAAACTTTTATCTGTAATGTACGCCTCAATAATTTGTTAGCAATTTCAAAAGCGTTGTGTGAGAGAGAGAGAGAGAGAGAGAGAGAGAGAGAGAGAGAGAGAGAGAGAGAGAGAGACTGGATTTCAGAATTTCATGTCATAAGTTCGGATTTGTTCCAACGTTAAACTATTCTTAACTTAATATCACCAGATAATATTAATTTAGGAAACATTATGGTGTTACTACGATTGGATGTAGGACTATCTGAATTTAGCCTTAAGAAAAATTTCCATGCGCGCAAAATTTTCATTTTTAAAAGGAAATGAAGTATTAATATTCTATAATAGGATTATCATAAATATTGGATTTCTTAGGGGTAGGAAGACATTCTGGAGCAGAATGGCCTCGAAATCTAGGAAGAGAGAGAGAGAGAGAGAGAGAGAGAGAGAGAGAGAGAGAGGAGAGAGAGAGAGAGAGAATGTTAATGACACAATGTATATAAAAGGTTTTCAACACTTTATGTTTGAGCAACTTTTTTTTACACAAGGTCATGTTCACTGTTCAGACATCTGTATTTCATCTCATTTGCTCTCTAAATCTCTATTTATCTTGCTGTTAGGCAACTTTTCTTAATATGGTACTATATGGTCCCAGTGGCCCCATTGCGGGATCGCCAGACCATTTTTTTAAAACTAATTTGATAAACAGGAAAAGTATGAATGTGGCAGTGACCTATGTCTTGTCATCAGGGTCAACTTTTCTAAAGAAAAGAGATTACACATACATACATACATACACACCCACACACACACACATATATATATATATATATATATATATATATATATATATATATATATATATATATATATATATATATATATATATATATATATATATATATATATATACACACACATATGTGTGTGCGTGTATAAATACTATCGTAATGTATAAAACACTCGGAGGTTACAGGAATTCGAAAAGATGAGAGCCAAGTATCATAAGACCTCTTGGGAAGCAGCTTTGCCCGGAACTCAACTACCGCAAAGACAGAAACTAAAGTTCCTAATTGGATCAACTTCCCATCTACCTTCAAAACTTCTAGGAATTTACCTTTGGGGACGAAAATATAATAAAGTAAGGATACCTGAAAGAGGAGGTTTACAACTATACTAAGAAATTGATCAGCTAAAAAGAAAACAATGGGTATATATTTTCTCAGCATCGAGGAATTTCCCGATATTGAAATGAAGAGAAGAACGATCAGTGATGAGTGGACTTAGCATCACAAGGTAAGAATGGACATGAAGGGTTGACAAAGTGACATGGCTGAGGAGATAATATGTAAAAGGTAATCCACCAGCTAACACTGTTGCCTTAAACACAATTTATCATAAAGGAAAAGTAATTATGATAAGTACGCTTTTCAAATAACGATATAATTATGCTTTTCACACTATGGAAAAGCAACGGAGACATAACGCATATCTTTGTAATGGTTACGTTTTAGCTTATTGGAAAAGTAACAGATGTATGTTGCAACGCAAATAATTTTGATAACTATGCTTTTTGCGTAATGAAAAAATTACGCTTTTTGCACAATGGAAAAGTAACGGATGTATGCTGTATAGCAAATACTTGTGATAATTACAGTTTCCGCATAATGGAAGAATAACTGAGACTTAAGTTATGAAGCAAATACTTGTGATAATCACGCTTTTCGCATAATGGAAAAGTAACAGATGTATATTGAAATGTAACTAATTTTGATAATTACGCTTTTTTGCATAATGGAATACCTACACATTTTGCCCAAGGGAAAAAAAATAGATGTATGTTGTAATGAAAATACATGTGATAATCACACTTTTTGCATGATGGAAAAGTAACAGAGACTTATGCTGTAACGCAAATACTTGTGTTATGTTGTAACGCAAATACTGGCGGTATTTACGCTTTTCGCATAATGGAAAAGTAAGAGAAACTTATGCTGGAACGCAAATAATTGTGATAACTACGCTTTTCGTATTATGAAAAAGGAAAAGAGACATATTTTAAAGCAAGTACTATTGATAAATTTTCTTTTCGCATAATGGACAAGTAACAAAAACGTATGTTGTAACGCAAATACTTGTTAACAAAAACGTATGTAACACAATTACTTGTCATAACTAAGCTTTTCGCATAATAGAAAAGGAAAAGAGACATATGTTGTAAAGCAAATACTTGTGATAATTATGCTTTTTGCATAATGGAAAAGTAACAAACTTATGTTGTAACGCAAATACTTGTGATAACTACACTTTTAGAATAATAGAAAAGTAAGAGATGCAAATACTTGTAATAATTTTGCCTTAATCATATAAGGGAAAGTAATAGCCATATATCGTAACTCAAATGCTTGTGATAATTATGCTTTTTAAATAATGGAAAAGTAACAGTGACATATATTGTACCGCAAATACTTGTGATAATTACGCTTTTTGAATAATGGAAAAATAATGGAAACATGTTACGCAAACACTTGTGATAATTACGCTATTTACCTGATGGAAAAGTAACGGAGACGTACGTTGTAATGTAAATATTTGTGTTAATTATGCTTGTCGCATAATAAAAAAAATAATGGACATATATTGCAATACAAAAACTCCTGATAATTATACTTTCCGCATAATGGAAAAGTAACACGCACATATGTTGTAATGCAAATACTTGGGATAATTAAGCTTTTTGCATAATGGAAAAGTAACCGAGATATACATTGTAAGGCTAATACTAGTGATAATTACGCTTTTCGGACAATGGAAAATTAAAGAAGACGTATGATGTAACGCAAATATTTTTAATAATTATGCTTTTCGCATAATGGAAAAGTAACGGTTACGTTTGTTGTAACACAAATACTTGTGATAATTACGCTTACTGCATAATGGTAAAGTAACGGAAACATATGCTGTAACGCAAAAACTTGTGATAATTAATCTCTTTGCCTAATGACAAGTATGAGAGAGAACTATGTTGTAAAGCAAATACTTTGTGATAATTACCCTCTTTGCCTAATGGAAAAGTTACTGAGAGATATGTTGGAAAGCAATACTTGTGATAATTACTCTTTTCGCCCAATGGGAATATAACGGAGACGTATGTTGTAACGACGATGACTGTAATACGCTTTTCACATCATGGAAAAGTTACAGAGACATATGTTGTGGCGCAAATACTTGTGATGAATAGGTTTTCAAGGAAAAAGTAACAGGAGACATGTTGTAACGCAGATACTTGTGATAATTATGCTTTTTGCATTATGCAAAGGTAACAGACGTAAGCGTTAACACAAAAACTTGTGGTAATTATGTTTTTCGCATAATGGGAAAATAATGGACACATGTTGTGAGGCAAATACTTGTGATTATTACGCTTTTTGCATAATGGAAAACTAAAGGAGACGTATGTTTGTAACACAGATGCTTGTGATAATTACGCTTTTTGCATATTGGAAAAGTAACCGAGACATCTGTTACAACGCAAATACTTGTGATAATCAAGCTTTTTGCAAAATGAAAAAGTAACACACATTTTGTAACGCAAATACTCGTTATAATTATGATCTTCGCCTAATGGAAAAGTAACAGAGAAGCATGTTGTAACATAAATACTTGTGATAATCACGCTTTTTGCATGATGTAAAAGTAACAGACGTACATTGTAACAAATACATATGATGATCCTGCCTTTCGCTTAATGGAAAAGTAATGGAGACGTTTGTTTTAATGCAAATAATTGTCATATTCATGCTTTTCGCATAATGGAGAAGTAACAGAGACGTATGTTGTAACATAAATACTTGTGATAACCACACCTTTCGCATAATGGAACAGTAATAGAGACGTCTGTTTAAATGCAAATACTTATGATATTTACGCTTTTTGCATAATAGAAAAGTAACAGCGACATATGTTGCAACGCAAATACTTTTGATAATTACTCTCTTCGCTTAATGGAAAATCCACGGAAACGTATGTTTTAAAGCAAATACTTGTGATAATTACCTTTTTCGCATAATGAAAAAGTACCAGATATGTTGGAACACAAATATTTGTGATAATTACACTTTTCGCGTATTGGAATATTAACAGAGACGTATGTTGTAAAGCAAATACTTGGGATAATTACGCCCTTCGATTAATGGAAATGTTACATAGACATACGTTGTAACACAAATAAATATGATAATTACGGTGCTCACATAATGGGAAAATAATTTAGACGTATGTTGTAACGAAAATACTTGTGATAATTACGCTTTTCGCATAATGGGAAAGTAAGAGACATTTTGCAACGCAAATGCTTGTGATAATTATGCTCTTTGCCTAATGGAAAAATAACACAGATATATGTTGTAACGTAAACTCTTGTGATAATGTATGTTTTAAAGCAAATACTTGTGAAAATTATACTTTTTGCATAATGGAAATATAACAGAGATATGTAACGCAAACAATTGTGATAATGTATGTTGAAAAGCAAATGCTCGTGATAGTTATGATTTTACCATAATGGGAAATTTACGGAGACATATGATGTAACACAAATACTTGTGATAATCACACCTTTCGCATAATGGAAAAGTAACAAAGACATATGATGTAACGCAGATACTTGTAATAATTACGCTTTTCGCATAATGGAAAAGTAATAGAGGCATATGTTGTAACACAAATACTTGTGATAATAAGCTTTTTGCATAATGGAAAAGTAACATAGACGTATGTTTTAATACAAATACTTGTGATAATCACACCTTTCGCATAATGGAAAAGTAATGGAGACATATGTTGTAACGCAAATACTTGTGATAATTACGCTCTTCGCTTAATGGAACTTGTGATAATTACCTTTTCACATAATGAAAAAGTAAGAGACGTATATTGTAACCAAACGCTCTTTACACTCTCCGCTAAAAAGCTGCATTCACATTTCTTAGGAAATTGAGAAAGAATATAATCTGAATCTTCCGAAGGCAAATTCGGTTTAAATGATAATTGTGAACTCTTAGCCAACGGCCCCCCCCCCCCCAACAAAAAGAAACTAATCTACATGTCTATTTTCCTCTTTATTCCATCTAAAATCTATTTTCTCCATCTATTAGCATTTTATGGTTGGACGTGTAAGGAAAAACTCTTTTCTTAGGAATCAAGATACATAACAATGCCTTCAAATTAAGAAAACAGGTCTAAAACGATGATGCGATTCAATATTCCCCATGTTGTTGTTATGACAACAGCCCTTGATATGAAATCAATTTATATCTAGGGCCCAGCACTTGAAAAAACACAATTTCACCTCCTTCGAGGATAAGGTAAACTTATTTCCTCCTCATCCGACTCTTATTGGAGTCAAACCTGCGCTGAATGAAGACAATCTCTCTCTCTAAAAAAAGAGGAAGATATTTAATTATACATGCAAGGTAAATGGTTAAGATTCTTGTATAATGGATGAGGGATTAATGATGGCAAAATTGCTCTGGGAAAGGATCGAGTGATTGGGTCAATTCTAAAGACGTGGTTTAATGATTATCCATTAGACCAACCTCAAGATTACGTATTTAACTTTGAGAATTAGTGTGTTCTTCAATATCATATAACATATAAATGCAAGTACTCTCTCTCTCTCTCTCTCTCTCTCTCTCTCTCTCTCTCTCTCTCTCTCTCTCTCTCTCTCTCTCTCTCTCTCTCTCTCTCTCTTGCCGAGGATAATAAGAAAGAAAAATAAATCATAATAATGTGGTTTGAGCTCTCAGTAAGGCCTTTTTTGCAACTTCATTTTCAGTTAAAACCAAAAAATGTTTAACTGTGGCAAATATATTTCCATGAAATGTAATCAGTGACTCCTTTTTATATGAATATGCACATGGTATTAATGAAATAAATTCCCGTGGTAGATATAATGCAAACAAAATAATCATAAAAAATAGCTTTATTACACCTACTGTATATATAATCGACTACTTTTTAATAGAAGTAGTAGTAGTGGTAGTAGTAGTAGTAATAGTAGTTGTTGTTGTTGTTTAAATAGAAACAGCATTACCATTCTTTCTGATTTTCTCTTTCTCTAAAGATAAGAACAGGAGGCTCCTACACGTTCACTGTTGTTGGTGATGTACCAGATAATAATAATAATAATAATAATAATAATAATAATAATAATAATAATAATAATAACAATAATAATAATAATAATAATAATAATAATAATAATAATGAAAACAACAGTAATAATAATAAAAAATAACTTAAGCACATATAGCAATTACAGTATCAAGCCGGATTACTCCATTACCTCTAACGATTTTCACTATAAAAGAAAAGTGAAATTCAAGAAGGTATATTAATACTTATAATCATTACACTATGGACAAACGGGTAAGAGGGATGCTGCACTAGAATCGTAATCAAAATATAGTGATAAATTATAACCGAGATACTCAAGGAGGTTAAATGGCTGGAGATGCCCCTGAGCGGATTAAGAGAAGTCGGCTGTCTCGACCAAGTGTAGGTAAAAGCAAGGTCCACATATATAGACCTTGGGTAAAAGGGTCGTGACTTGATGACTGGGAGCTCATTATACATCCATCACCTGCATCGACACACTACAAATGACTCCTGCTCTTCAGTTAATATTGCCGACCTCGTGTAATGCTTATGAATGTAATCAAAGATTAGCCAAAGATTTAAATCCTACTATTACATTTCATTGGTAAGTGTTTTATTTTCAGTGTTATGCTTACCACATCCTCGAACTATATCAAAATGGTACCAGCAAGTCGATGGAATACCTGGATTCATTAGTTTTCTTAGGGGCTGATGCAACACTGAAAACCAGTAAACCATTATTATGTTAATTAATAAAGTATGAAATAGCAATTATGAAACAAATTGAATGGGAAGACACGACATCTTAAGGTTTTGCTGTCATGTGTACTAAACTGAAGGATGATAGCATTCCAGTTGCAAGAGAAGCACTTGTATTTATGGTGAACTCAGTGAATGGCAGTTGGAAATTACCAATAGGCTATATTTTGTTAAACGGGCTAGGTGCAGGTTAGCGTGTTAATTTATTAAGGCAACGTCTGGCTAAGCTGCATTCAGTGGGGGTCAAAATTATCTCTTTGACTTTAAATGAACAAATGCTGCTATGGTCAAAGAGCTTGGTTGTAGTCGAGATTCTGAAAATATAAAAATATTCATATTTTTTACCCATGTCATATGCGAATGATAATTAGGAATTCATTAGGAAAAAAACATTTTCATTTATTATTATTACTAAAAAAAATAGATGTTAAACTTGCAGCACAATTACTAAGTGAAACTATTGCCAAATCAATGCAGTTTCGTCTTCATAACAATTCCATAGAGTTCAATTGATGCGAAGCAACAATCAATTTCATTAATATTATGAATAATTTGTTTGATGTGATGAATTCGAGGAATTTTTGAGGGTGGGATTATAAAAGACCAATACAAAAGGATACTGAATGAATCTTTAAAGATTTTCTGGGCAATGCTGAATTATATCTAAGACAACTTAAACCTCCATGTAGTAAACCTTTGTTGAATTCAAATCGTAAAACTGGATTTCCCAGATTCAAAATTTGTATACCTGAACCCAAATTAAATTTTTTTATATAAGATGAGCCAGGATCACATAAAACTTTTTTTTGGTCAAGTTAGAACTATGGGAGGATGTAATAACAACCCAACTGCCCTTCTGTTTTCTGCAGCTAACAAACGAATTTTAGTTCATAAATTCTTGGAGGATGTGCTCAAAGGGCAGAATTAAGGATTGGGGTCTTTCATACAGCTCTTATGTTCAAGCCATAAATTCTTCAACGGATAGGAACCAAATTTTGAATGAGGAAAGCTTAGAGATAAAATAAGCAGCTGATTTTGATGATGATGATTACACATATCTTCCAAGTAGTCAATATTGTCATTGTGTTCAAGCAGCATTGTTGTCTATATTACGGGATTCCCTGTCTTTAAACTGGGGAAATTATTGAAGTGTCAAACCTGTAATAATGCTTTTACTGGTCCTGATATTACAGCTAGCCTATTTGCATTCTTTACTTAGATTGAAAAATAAAGGTGCTCTAATACACCCATCATATGACGTGATAAATATATGCCTATGCTGTGAAAAGAAATTGAGAGACTTTATAGCAATTGGCAGTGATTAGTATATGGAATTCGATAAAAAAAGGTATACAAAAAATTTTAATGTCTGCATTAGATTATTATAGTTTCATAAATATATTTTCAAAATCATATAAGCATATGCACGAAAGTGAATCAGATAATAATCATACTGTTTTACTTATTAAGGCTGTTGGGATAAAATAACTGCAGATCAGATATTTCTACCTGCTAGAAGGCTCCCAGCAAGATCACTGGCGAAAAAAAAAAAAAAAAAAAAAAAAAAAAGATGAAATGTGAAGTCGTCAGATGTAAACAAAACTGATAAACTTTAGTGGCTAGTAGTCATTTCCTGAATTAATTGTATGTTAAAAAAGATTCCCGAAAACGGATCGTTTCCTTTGTCATTCTTAATGACTACTTCGCTTTAGAGGCCAGAAGTCACTTTATCTCAAATCCCTGTACCTGATGAAAATGAGGTAATTATCCGTTTACAAATGAAATTTTTATCACTTGTTAATCTTCCATTTTCTTTTCCGAGAAATTGATCCTTCTTAGGATTATCATAATACTGGAGAGTAATGCGGAATAGGTAAAGCGATAGCTAATCTCTCTCCCCAAGTCCTTTCGGCCTACAGTGAGGGGTGTGTCGGCTAGGACAGTTGGCTTCACCATTTCCCATAAGCATTGACTACCTCCGCCACCTCCACTTATTTAACCTCCTTGGAGATACATAATTTTCTTACATTTATACCTTATAGTCAATCAAGCAGAATGAGTATTAGATTACGATTGTGGACACCAAGACTTTTAATCGTTGGTATAATGCCCGGATTAGTTGAATCAGTAGAACTTCAAAAGTTCAAAGTTGGAGCAAATGTTTTTATGTTGACCAGGCTGACATGAGTCTTTTATTGTTTACATATGACATATCTGTTTTTGACGTTGTTAATAGTTTATGTAGGAGATATCTGTTTTGACGCTGTTACTGTTTTTAGAATGATATATTGTTAATTTATTCTCATCATTTATTTATTTCCTTATTTCCTTTCCTTACTGGGCTATTTTTCTCTGTTGGAGCCCTTGGGCTTATAGCATCTTGCTTTTCCTATTAGGGTTATAGCTTGGCTAATAATAATAATAATAATAATAATAATATAGTAATCAAACGAATTAGGAAGAAAGATGCAAAGAATTAATTAGCATATGTCATTTCATCAAAGGAAAACTCCACGGTAAAGTATATCAGTCAATACTCCAATCCATAATGTTCCATTCCCAAGGCCTTTAAAAAAAATTAGTTGAAAGGCTAATAAGATGCATCTCCATTAGCAGGTCCGGCTTAATCTGCACCAGCCAACACCTAAAAGGTTCCAGATACAAGAGGCATCTCGTACCCCGCCCTTTCCTACCCCTCAGTCGCAGAACATAGATATTTCTTTCTCAGGACCGATCTCCTTCATATCTGAATGACCCTAAAATTATTTGGGATGACACTGTCACACCCTTCTCTGTGTTTCCTCCGCTTATAAACAATAAGAACACAATTCCATATTCCTCTGGTTATTAAAACTTTCAAGGCAAATTGATGTCGCCATATCGATATGAAGGTAATGAGTTTGAAAGTAATTACTATTGGAATAGTCTAGGCATTAAATGACCCAAAAAGCCGTGATGGCATAAAAGATTCGTTTGGAAATAACTCTCGCTTTGCTGAACATTTGAATCTCTGGGATGGATTTAATTACCGGAACTTATTAATGATTCGCGGCAGAATGATCTCTGCATTAATCTGGAAAAAACTAACAACCTAGCATATGATGAGAGAGAGAGAGAGAGAGAGAGAGAGAGAGAGAGAGAGAGAGAGAGAGAGAGAGAGAGAGAGAGAGAGAGAGAGAGATAAACTTATAACAATATTTCATAATGATTAACATTGGTTTTACGGCTGTACCCAGCACCCAATAACGTTGGGAATTCCATCTTCCGAGTAAAGTATTGTGAAGTCTGATCAGTGCATAAAAGGGGGACCACTTGGCACATAAACCCATTGCATATTCAAAACAAGGACACCGTGCTATCAGACGCTCCTCTTTTGTAATGGCTGAAAAACTACTGAAGTAAAACTTTCTACTAGCAACCACACAAAGTGAAAAAAGGCCTATACTGTACATTATATATATATATATATATATATATATATATATATATATATATATATATATATATATATATATATATATATATGTGTGTGTGTATATATATATATATATATATATATATATACATATATATGCACACATACATACATATATAAACATATACATACATACAAATATATATGTAATGTAAATGAGCATGTGTGCGTACGTGAAGAAAAAGAAAAAGATAATCGTTGTATGTATTTCATCCATTTCCCCCATTTCAGTGCACTCAAAACTATAAGAATGGATGATGAAATCCACAAAACTATTACATTTTCAAATCGTCTTTATATTTTGAGTTCTTAAGTCTAAAATACGTGTCCCATTCTACCAGCCAGTCTTTGACCCATGGTTGACTAAATTTACGTAGATTAAGTCAAAACCAGTTAGTAATCTTTATATTTTGAGTTCATGAGTCTACAGCCAGAATATAAAATACGTGTCCCATTCTACCCACCAGTCTTTGACCCATGGTTGTCTAAATTTACGTAGATTAAGTCAAAACCAGTTAGTTATCTGTGTATTTTGAGTTCATGAGTCTACAGCCAAAATATAAAATACGTATCCCATTCTACCTGTCAGTCTTTCACCAATGGTTATCTAAATTTACGTAGATTAAGTCAAAACCAGTTAGTAATCTTTATATTTTGAGTTCATGAGTCTACAGCCAGAATATAAAATACGTGTACCATTTTACCCACCAGTCTTTGACCCATGGTTGTCTAAATTTACGTAGATTAAGTCAAAACCAGTTAGTAATCTTTATCTTTTGAGTTCATGAGTCTACAGCCAGAATATAAAATACGTGTCCCATTTTACCCACCAGTCTTTGACCCATGGTTGTCTAAATTTACGTAGATTAAGTCAAAACCAGTTAGTAATCTTTATATTTTGAGTTCATGAGTCTACACCCAGAATATAAAATACGTGTCCCATTTTACCCACCAGTCTTTGACCCATGGTTGTCTAAATTTACGTAGATTAAGTCAAAACCAGTTAGTAATCTTTATCTTTTGAGTTCAAGAGTCTACAGCCAGAATATAAAATACGTGTCCCATTTTACCCACCAGTCTTTGACCCATGGTTGTCTAAATTTACGTAGATTAAGTCAAAACCAGTTAGTAATCTTTATATTTTGAGTTCATGAGTCTACACCCAGAATATAAAATACGTGTCCCATTCTACCCACCAGTCTTTGACCCATGGTTGTCTAAATTTACGTAGATTAAGTCAAAACCAGTTAGTAATCTTTATATTTTGAGTTCATGAGTCTACACCCAGAATATAAAATACGTGTCCCATTTTACCCACCAGTCTTTGACCCATGGTTGTCTAAATTTACGTAGATTAAGTCAAAACCAGTTAGTAATCTTTATATTTTGAGTTCATGAGTCTACACCCAGAATATAAAATACGTGTCCCATTCTACCCACCAGTCTTTGACCCATGGTTGTCTAAATTTACGTAGATTAAGTCAAAACCAGTTAGTAATCTTTATATTTTGAGTTCATGAGTCTACACCCAGAATATAAAATACGTGTCCCATTCTACCCGCCAGTCTTTGACCCATGGTTGTCTAAATTTACGTAGATTAAGTCAAAACCAGTTAGTAATCTTTATATTTTGAGTTCATGAGTCTACACCCAGAATATAAAATACGTGTCCCATTCTACCCACCAGTCTTTGACACATGGTTGTCTAAATTTACGTAGATTAAGTCAAAACCAGTTAGTAATCTTTATATTTTGAGTTCATGAGTCTACAGCCAGAATATAAAATACGTGTCCCATTTTACCCACCAGTCTTTGACCCATGGTTGTCTAAATTTACGTAGATTAAGTCAAAACCAGTTAGTAATCTTTATATTTTGAGTTCATGAGTCTACAGCCAGAATATGAAATACGTGTCCCATTCTACCCACCAGTCTTTGACAAATGGTTGTCTAAATTTCCGTAGATTAAGTCAAAACCAGTTAGTAATCTTTATATTTTGAGTTCATGAGTCTACACCCAGAATATAAAATACGTGTCCCATTCTACCCACCAGTCTTTGACCCATGGTTGTCTAAATTTACGTAGATTAAGTCAAAACCAGTTAGTAATCTTTATATTTTGAGTTCATGAGTCTACACCCAGAATATAAAATACGTGTCCCATTCTACCCACCAGTCTTTGACACATGGTTGTCTAAATTTACGTAGATTAAGTCAAAACCACTTAGTAATCTTTATATTTTGAGTTCATGAGTCTACACCCAGAATATAAAATACGTGTCCCATTCTACCCACCAGTCTTTGACCCATGGTTGTCTAAATTTACGTAGATTAAGTCAAAACCAGTTAGTAATCTTTATATTTTGAGTTCATGAGTCTACAGCCAGAATATGGAATACGTGTCCCATTCTACCCACCAGTCTTTGACCCATGGTTGTCTAAATTTACGTAGATTAAGTCAAAACCAGTTAGTAATCTTTATATTTTGAGTTCATGAGTCTACACCCAGAATATAAAATACGTGTCCCATTCTACCCACCAGTCTTTGACCCATGGTTGTCTAAATTTACGTAGATTAAGTCAAAACCAGTTAGTAATCTTTATATTTTGAGTTCATGAGTCTACACCCAGAATATAAAATACGTGTCCCATTCTACCCACCAGTCTTTGACACATGGTTGTCTAAATTTACGTAGATTAAGTCAAAACCAGTTAGTAATCTTTATATTTTGAGTTCATGAGTCTACACCCAGAATATAAAATACGTGTCCCATTTTACCCACCAGTCTTTGACCCATGGTTGTCTAAATTTACGTAGATTAAGTCAAAACCAGTTAGTAATCTTTATCTTTTGAGTTCAAGAGTCTACAGCCAGAATATAAAATACGTGTCCCATTTTACCCACCAGTCTTTGACCCATGGTTGTCTAAATTTACGTAGATTAAGTCAAAACCAGTTAGTAATCTTTATATTTTGAGTTCATGAGTCTACACCCAGAATATAAAATACGTGTCCCATTTTACCCACCAGTCTTTGACCCATGGTTGTCTAAATTTACGTAGATTAAGTCAAAACCAGTTAGTAATCTTTATATTTTGAGTTCATGAGTCTACACCCAGAATATAAAATACGTGTCCCATTCTACCCACCAGTCTTTGACCCATGGGTGTCTAAATTTACGTAGATTAAGTCAAAACCAGTTAGTAATCTTTATATTTTGAGTTCATGAGTCTACAGCCAGAATATAAAATACGTGTCCCATTCTACCCGCCAGTCTTTGACCCATGGTTGTCTAAATTTACGTAGATTAAGTCAAAACCAGTTAGTAATCTTTATATTTTGAGTTCATGAGTCTACACCCAGAATATAAAATACGTGTCCCATTCTACCCACCAGTCTTTGACCCATGGTTGTCTAAATTTACGTAGATTAAGTCAAAACCAGTTAGTAATATTTATATTTTGAGTTCATGAGTCTACAGCCAGAATATAAAATACGTGTCCCATTATACCCGCCAGTCTTTGACCCATGGTTGTCTAAATTTACGTAGATTAAGTCAAAACCCGCTGGTAATCTTTATATTTTGAGTTCTTGAGTCTACACTCAGAATATGAAATACGTGTCCCATTCTACCCGCCAGTCTTTGACCCATGGTTGTCTAAATTTACGTAGATTAAGTCATAACCAGCTGGTAATCTTTATATTTTGAGTTCATGAGTCTACAGTCAGAATATAAAATACGTGTCCCATTCTACCCGCCAGTCTTTGACCCATGGTTGTCTAAATTTACGTAGATTAAGTCATAACCAGCTGGTAATCTTTATATTTTGAGTTCATGAGTCTACAGTCAGAATATAAAATACGTGTCCCATTCTACCCGCCAGTCTTTGACCCATGGTTGTCTAAATTTACGTAGATTAAGTCATAACCAGCTGGTAATCTTTATATTTTGAGTTCATGAGTCTACAGTCAGAATATAAAATACGTGTCCCATTCTACCCGCCAGCCTTTGACCCATGGTTGTCTAAATTTACGTAAATATAAGTTAAAACCAGCTGGTAATCTTTATATTTTGTGTTGAGTCTACATGTAGCCCGAATCTAAAGTACGTGTCCCATTCTACTCGCCAGTCTTTGACCAATGGTTGCCTAAATTTACGTAAATATAAGTCAGCATAATGCGTATGCTCGGATATCACACTTTCCCACCGATATAGATGAATATGACAACAGCTCTAACACCCAATTCATGTTTAACGGTCGTTCGAAACTTGAGTCCCGGAAGTCCGTTATTCTGTCAACAACACTGAATTTTTGCTATAGTCTAAATTCAAGTGTGATGAAGCTCCCTTTCCGCATTGGTGGGCTCGAAGTTTAAACACACACACACATTATATATATATATATATATATATATATATATATATATATATATATATATATATATATATATATATATATATATATATATATATATATTATGATAATTACAATTTTATAGTATCCTGCTTTTCCAACTAGGGTTCTGCATTAGTGGGCTCAAATTTACACACACACACGCATATATATATATATATATATAAATATAAATATATATATATATATATATATATATATATATATATATATATATATATGAATGATTTTTACAATTTTATAGTATCCTGCTTTTCCAACTAGGGTTGTAGCTTAGCAATAATAATAATAATAATAATGCAAGCTCTAGCTCAACCATACATAGGCGCTCGCTCGCGCGCACGCAAGGAAAAAGTCAAGGCAAGTCTCTACAGGTGAGCGATTCCAATGCCCTTCCCCTGACCCTGGTATGTACCTATTAGCCTACATGGCAAAACTATTTATTACCCAGAAGGCCTGAATCAAACCACGGGCCTTGTGAAAGTGAACCTAGTCCTTCACCTCCTATATATAGGGCTGCGCAGCTGCGCTGTATTAAAAGAGTGCATATCTATTCGGTGACCGCATGAGACAAAATAAAGAGACATGTTTACAGATTGTTTATCTACCGACACATCGTTTGGTCATAGGATGGGATGTGTTAAATATGGCCATATATGCATTGCTTACCTGTGAAACATCATCCCATTTCTTCTTGAAGAATTCGTGCGTTCATATTTACAACAGTATGTCGTATTAACGTATGATAGTCACTAAATTATAGGAAAACATTACCAATTCAATCTGGGCGGTTCTTCAGCGTCCGAGGATAGGGGCCGATATGGGAGCGCCGCCCTGGTGGCAGCTCAACGAACTACCCGGGGTTTGCATTTTGACTCTTGGTTTGGGGAATTTTGGGCCATTTTGCCCGTCACTGGGACCGAGGAAGCCATTTAGTATCGAGGATTTATGATGGTTAGGCACGGATTTTTATTATTAGGTAAACATTAAAGGTTGAAAAGGGTGGAGAAAAGAATAAAAGGGAACAAGTGGAATTAGGACTACGCTTTGAACTTCTGTACACAAAATGATTGTACCTTTTACCAACCAGGTCAACTAGTGACCGGTAACAGCATATCATGGACCTTGTGAAGTAAAACCAATCTTCACACGTACATGTATACTATGTGGTATTTGATTTTATTAGAAGATTGTAGAAAAGGACAGTGGCTAAGAGTGGCGTGGTCCTTTGAGCAGTGTCATAAACATAAGTGATATACTGCATTGTGTATTATCAAAAATCTTTCAACTTTCACCTCATAATGCAACTGCCTTCTCCTGGTTGCATCTTTGCATGGTCTCCCCGGCCTCATATACCGGTATATAAAAATCTCTCAGACTTTAATTCTGAGCACTATCGTCAATACCAGTTTTTTGGGAACGCTAAGTCTATTATTATTAGTATTACTAGCTAAGCTACAACCCTAGTTAGAAAAGCAAGACGCTATAGGGCCAAGGGCTCCAACGGGGGAAAATAGTCCAGTGCGGAAAGGAATTAAGGAAATAAATAAACGATATAAGTAATAAACAATTAAAATGAAATACTTTAAAAAACATTAACAACATTAAAACAGATATTTCACATATAAACTTATGTCAGCCTGTTCAACATAGAAAAC
>NC_090732.1:134013356-134015856 GCF_036898095.1 Palaemon carinicauda | reverse complement strand
AATGCACAGGAATTCAAAGAAGGTTTTTCGGCTGAATTTGTCAGTAGAACACAACTAGAATTATACTTCCCCCTTATCTGCTCAATTATCCAAACTACGTACCCGAATTCAAAATGGGTTTATTTACTGAATTATCAAACACCTTCCCCAGGTTCCTATAAGCCTTTGCGATGCACTCCAGGTCGAGAACAGGATGATGCCAACCTTCCTTAGTCTCAGAAATGTTATTGGGTTTCCTAATTAGGTTCGCTGGTCTCTACTTGCATTACCTCTCTTAAGTACCAGAGCGGCTGGAGAGCAACTGCATACTCAATGACAGTTGCTGCCGTGACTTGCATATCTCTAAGCTGATTATCTTTCATGTTTGGTAAATGACACAGAAACGTAATACGCATTATTTTCATTAAGTTGAATGTTCCACTGCAGTGTTAATATTGTCTTGAATGTCAGTTATATGAGAGAATTATCCGATACTTGTGATATCTATAATCAACACAAGGGATTGTTCCCATTAGTGTTACCTCCTTATAAGATTATCTACATACCTATTCATTACCTTATCAGTCCAATTATAACGAAAAAAAATAAAAATGTATCATTATAATCCCATTAATATCGACCAACGCAAAGCGAAAAGACTGTCTTTTATCGATGTAAAATACACGGCAAGTTCATCTTATTTCCCAAATTATTAGCAACGCCATCCCGTCTTTGATAAATAAAGATAAAAAGGAAGAAGGAAGGATGGGAAAAGAATCTTCCGGTCCAATATAAGTTATTCAAATGACCCTTGTGTGAAAGTAACAGAATTTTGAGTTGTAAAAATTACCGATGAATTTTCAAATTATGAAAATTTTGCTGCTTTATTAATTGACAGAAGGAAATCTCTCCAAGCAAAATGTCTGGTTTAACATATTTTAGTTGTTGACTGTTTATCTGTCAAGATACGGAACTAAACTAAATAAATGATGGATAATCCCAAAGGCACTGACCACCTACCATGAACTCGACGAATTCGATCCCACTCTAACAAAAGCCGTACGCCTCAATCCACGAAAGTTCGATCCTGATGTCACAAACTGCAAACCCCACATTCGGAGGGTTTGACCCTATGTAAGACACCATTATCTTGACCTATGAGGAGTACGATCCCCTTGCAACAAACAACACCTCGACCTTGGGGAGTTCAATGCCAGTTGCAAACCTCATACCTAAACCACAGAGTTTAATTCCAGTACTAAACTTCACCTCTGTGGGTTCGATGCCTTTATTGCAGACTACACACCAGGACCATAATGGATAACAAATCTCATTCATTACACTTGAAAAGATGAATAAAATAATAAAAGATTAAATATAGTAAACCCAAATATATTTTTCTCTTTATGTGCATGTCTCAAGAAATGAATTAATCCTTTACCCAACGTAAAACAACACTGTCAGTTCACGTAAATCATCCAATACTTTGTTAATTAGAGATGTGAGCAGCGCGCCATGGCCACGTTATCTTTTTACTCTCCTTAATTAACACTAGGATAACCATCCAGTGATGAGAATTTGTACAAGGATATATCAGAGAGAGAGAGAGAGAGAGAGAGAGAGAGAGAGAGAGAGAGAGAGAGAGAGAGAGAGAGAGAGAGAGAATAAAGGAGCTTCAACAAGAGATAGGAAACAGCAGCTGGAGAAGAGGAGTAAAAGCTTAAACGGGAGGGGAAAGGATCAAAGCTTTCCAGATACCTTGACGAGATCAAAAGACGACTGTCTATATAGATTAGCTCCTTCGATCGCAGGTTTATATCGCGTCTTTTCAGATCCCCTTGTCCTAGTGCCCTTTAACCACAACCGAAGGGACAGGAAAAATAGTGAGGTCATAAGGAACAGAAATAGATCAGAGAAAATTCTTTTCCCAACTTACACTGAAGTCTGTTCGACTTTCCTCTACAAGGAAAATACTATATATATATATATATATATATATATATATATATATATATATATATATATATATATATATATATATATATATATAATATATATATATAAATATATATATATATATATATATATATATATATATATATATATATATATATATAGTATATATATATATTACGATGGAAATTATTTGTGTCAAAGTGTTCAGGTGAAACTAGATCTGAACAGTACTGCTTCCAACGCTATGATAGGTCAGTATAAGGATAGTGTACGTTAAGAAAAAAAAAACTTTCGAGATAAAAAAGATATGTAAAAAATGCTCGATGCTAAAAATCCAATTTTTGCACATATGATTATACACATTGTACTCCACTCGATGGATATAAGGCTTTGACGTAAAAAATTACTCATGTTAAAGATCAGAAAAAAAAAAACCCGGCAACGCACTTTGAAGAAAAAATAGGAATACTATTCCATAATAGCTGATTGTTTACTGAAACCACAAGGTTCTCTCATATAGTGTTTGCTATATTCTATGCAAAGCTTTGAAAAATAAAATGTTCCT
>NC_090732.1:133998356-134008356 GCF_036898095.1 Palaemon carinicauda | reverse complement strand
ATTTTCATCTATACTGACTCATTAGGGGTAATTCGAATTAAATGCTATTAATTATGTCACCTGGTGGGCCGGGAAATCAGGAAAAACTCATTATCCTTTCCTATGCCTACTGACGCCAAGGGCCTCTATTAGATTTCACCAGTCGTCTCTATCTTGAGCTTTCAAATCAATACTTATCCATTCCTGATCTCATATTTCACGCTTCATAGTCTAAGCCATATGGGCTTGGGTCATCTCCATCTACCCTTCACCATGATCTCATCCACATATGACACTTGAGTAATCTCTTTAATAGTTGCATCTCTAATCCTGGCCTGACATTTTACTCCCTATATTCTTCTGAGGTCTTTTTATCTCAAATCTACAATATATATATATATATATATATATATATATATATATATATATATATATATATATATATATATATATATATATATATATATATATACATATATACACATATACATGCATATACATATCTATATACATATACATATATAGCCTACATATATATACATATACATATATACATATATATATATACATATATATACACATATATATATATATATATATATATATATATATATATATATATATATATATATATATACACACACATATATGTATGATGTAATCATAATTATTTATAATTGTATATTTTGTTAGAAACATTATATAATACAGAAAATTAATGTTAAACAAATTATGAATAATATTAGAAAAGTTATTGCGCAAGGTGGTGGTGTTTTGTTGGGGATTGTTGGGGCAGGTAGGAGGGGGGCTGCCGGCCGTCATTTCGGTGTGTGTGTTGACAGGTGTCGGTTAGCCTCCTAACCAGGTGTGCATATGTAGGCTGAATTTTGTTTTTATTTATTTAAAGAGGTAATACGTCCTGAGTGTACTGGCAGAGGTATAGGACCAGCATTACACCGGTTAAGCAAGTGTGGGGATTTGATATGGAGCGCCAAGGTGTAAGTTACTGTATTGATTATTCATATGTTCTTATATTTATGATGGATTTGGAAATGTTATAGTTGGATATCCTGTACTTTTGTATTTGTAATGGAGTTAGTATTATTTCTGTGTTTTGTGTACAAAAGACTATTTTCATTTCATATTTGATTCTACGAATATCACTGTTTTGTATATTTTATAAGGATTACATTTTGAGTATCTGTTCAACTATTTGAGGGTTTGTTTTAATTTGGACACTTGTTTACAGGCTGAATGACTTTGTATCTACCCGATCCATACAATATACATATATTCATATAGATGCATATCTGCATGAGCATTAAATAAAGTAATCCTGTGTTTAATACTTCTTTATATCTCCTCAGCAACTGGAGACCAGCTGATAATCAACCGTTTGTTTCCCTTTATTACTTCACAAAATAAAATTCTTTTCTGGTGCAGTGTGTACCAAATTAAGTCATATATGAAGGGAAAACCGTTCCAAATTACCCATGAAAGCGGATATGTGATACGACTCAGCAATAATGTCAGTAACTGAGGAAGAAGTAATTAAGTGTAATTATCATTAACGTTTAAGACGACATCCCTTCATGGAGCTATGCAGAAATAATTCTCCAGTTGCATATGATGAAAAAAAAAAACGATGGTGGCAGACAATAATGACGATGGCAAAATTTAATCAAATGTAGAGGATATTTCAGGGGTATATACAATCGGTTCTTTCATGCATAAATCATAATTTTCAACCAAAATCAAATGTTGTAAACAATTCTTGGTGATGGCTCTTCTGCTGATTATCATATATTTCATGAACTTATTTAACTGCCCTAAAGACCATCAAGTGAATCTAATAAGCCGAAATACGTTTATAACCTCGATTTTCTTTTAAATTACGGTCGTATCAGGAGCGCCGACCGCTTCAGTATAATGTTAGTAGAGGGAGGCCTCCCCAAGGTTGGACCCCAAGGGGGGATACATATATGCAGTGAGCAACTTTTAAACACATTAAAAATGTAAAAATATTAGACAAACAATCTGAATGGTTACTTTTAAAAAGGTAGCCTTTCTAATGGGAAAGTAATGTAAAAATTCGAAGTGAAGATATGAGTCTATAATTGTACAGACCTTTGCCACACGAATCTAAACCATTTCTTAAAATTGTGAGCGAGTCGCCAGGATGGAAGCTTAATGAGGCATGTACGGTGTTAAGTGGAAAAATGGATCAAAATATATTACGGATAAGTGCGAAAACATGAGATATGACTTAGAATTAGAGTAATTCTTAGAATAGTTATGGTCGTGCTCTTCACTTTCAAGACACTGAACAGCAAAGTAAATCGTCTGGGCGAGACTCGAGATTATGGCTTAGTAAAAATCAGCGTAAAACGTAATATTACTATCCATCCCAGCTACTACTGTCTGGCCCTGGGTTTGGTGAAGAAAGGGACTTGGGTACCGAGCACTGCATTACCCAACATTACAAAGACCTGCCCCTTGCTTCTGCCGTGCAACAGCGACCTTTAAACTTATTATTATTATTATTATTATTATTATTATTATTATTATTATTATTATTATTATTATTATTATTATTATTAACCTACAGTCCTAGATGGAAAAGCAGGATGCTATAAGCCCAGGGGCCCCAACAGGGAAAATAGCTCGGTGACGAAAGGAAACAAGGAAAAATAGAATATTTCAAGGACAGAAACAACATTGAAATAAATATTTCCTATATAAACTATAAATACTTTAACAAAACAAGAGGAAGAGAAATTAGATAGAATAAGTGTGCCCGAGTGTACCCTCAAGCAAGAGAACTTTAACCCAAAACAGTGGAAGACCATGGTACAGAGGTTATGGCACTACCCAAGACTAGAGAACGATGGTTGATTTTAGATTGTCCTTCTCCTAGAAGAGCTGCTTACCATAGCCAGAGTCTCTTCTACCCTTACGAAGAGGAAAGTAGCCACAGAACAATTACAGTGCAGTAGTTAGAGAGAGAGAGAGAGAGAGAGAGAGAGAGAGAGAGAGAGAGAGAGAGAGAGAGAGAGAGAGAGAGAGAGAGAGATTGGATTAAAGACTGAAATGAAGATAACATATATATGGAAAAGAGTTACTTTAAAATCTTCAGGAAAACAACCACATAACGCAGAACTTCCTGTAATAAAGTTAAAGTTAATATTTCGTTAACGTTCATAAAATATATCTTCAAACCGTCACGAATTGTGCTCTTAAATGGCATCTTCCTAGACAATTAAGGAACGCCACACTGAGCTCATATTTACATAAGGAAATGGTTCATGACTTCACCAATATATATATATATATATATATATATATATATATATATATATATATATATATATATATATATATATATATATACATATATATATATATATATATATATATATATATATATATATATAAATAAAGGTGACCCAAAACCGTTAAATTGGGTAGTTAAAGTTATGTGCTTCGCTCAGTAAATTTTTTCTCGTCATCCTTTTCCTCTGGGTTGGAATACCTGAATTCAGAAATCCCAACCCGGCTTTATATTTCCTTAGTCCAATTATTAACATAAGTTGGCTTCATCTAAACCACTCCCTTACATCTTTGTAGTTTTCCTTCGTTCCTGGGCAAGAAAAGGACTTCCGTATTTGCTCATAAATTATAATGACGTCCTAAGCAGGTATCCGGATCTTTGTAAGACCATAACTAATCAAACAGAAGAGAAAGTTGACAAGTAAATCCTAATATCTAGTAAATTTTTTCTCGTCATCCTTTTCCTCTGGGTTGGAATACCTGAATTCAGAAATCCCAACCCGGCTTTATATTTCCTTAGTCCAATTATTAACATAAGTTGGCTTCATCTAAACCACTCCCTTACATCTTTGTAGTTTTCCTTCGTTCCTGGGCAAGAAAAGGACTTCCGTATTTGCTCATAAATTATAATGACGTCCTAAGCAGGTATCCGGATCTTTGTAAGACCATAACTAATCAAACAGAAGAGAAAGTTGACAAGTAAATCCTAATATCTAGTAAATTTTTTCTCGTCATCCTTTTCCTCTGGGTTGGAATACCTGAATTCAGAAATCCCAACCCGGCTTTATATTTCCTTAGTCCAATTATTAACATAAGTTGGCTTCATCTAAACCACTCCCTTACATCTTTGTAGTTTTCCTTCGTTCCTGGGCAAGAAAAGGACTTCCGTATTTGCTCATAAATTATAATGACGTCCTAAGCAGGTATCCGGATCTTTGTAAGACCATAACTAATCAAACAGAAGAGAAAGTTGACAAGTAAATCCTAATATCTAGACATTAATCAACTTAATGGTCACACAGGAGATACTATGCTGAGATGTCTCTAATTTTAAAGAGCAATCAAAGTGAGTGTTTATTCGTGTTGCATTTAAACCAAGTTAAACGCCGATTGCATTTCCACGTCAGACATCAATTGTTCACCTGACTTCTTAAGCTACACCCAAATCAATTTTCCACCAAATTTCATTATTGATACCCAGACACATATTCATCTTGAATGCCTTCAGAGGCATATGTAGATACAGCAATATCTCTATCAATGTCATAGAAAGAAATTTGTCCTCGAATTTCTTGCAACACATTCTCCCGTAGGAAAACGAGGCTTATTAAGGGCCATTCAGAGTGGTTGGAAAAGCCGGTGAAAGGCTCTCCGAATAGAATGGGTTTCAATGTTGTATCAATTCCAAAGATGAAGTTGTTCCGCTTCGAAGGTCCAAAAGGAACTAGAGAAACGAGAGGGAATACAAAAGAATGAGGAACTACTCAGAAACGAGAAGTGTGTTTTAATCTTTGTTTACAGACAAAAAGATGGCTGTCTTTAGTGATACAAATATTACTGTTATTAGATAATAAGAAGAAAAAATCCAGTTTTTACTGAAACGCCACCTAACGAAACACTCAAGTTGCGGCCATACATAAATAAAAGAAAGAATAATTTAAGTTTCAGTTATAATCTCGCTGGATAACTTTTCATCAATATATATGAATACAAAGGAAAGATGCTATTCAATTTGCGTTAGTCTCTTATTCCAACTTCAGACCTGTGACTACCAAATATCTTGAGTGAAAGTTAGCTAAAATTAAAGGTCCATAGAAAATTGTAGAAGAGGAAGATAAACCTTTACAAAACCTTTATCATTGTTATTTGATCTAGTATTCTAGGATAATGGATCCGCCCTAAACTCGGATGCTTATTTGATTGTGCTTCTTCAACAGCATTCAACTCATCTAGAAATCCAAGGTTCAATTTCGATCGGAAAATTTATTTACAGGAAACATTCAAAGTCTATCTATAATTCTATTAATAACGAAAACAGCATCAATGGTATATTGCGGGGGTTACATCTACCCTCAGTGGTACATTTTTACTCTTCAGAAGGTACATTGGATTTGAAAGAATAACCAGTATTGCACTCTATATTATGTAAACTGCATTTAGATATCAATTTCATTGTTTATTTTTCATCCTCAATTTTAGCGGTACACAAGAAGCTATAAAAATGCCTAAGGCGTACCGGAAAACAAAAAGGTTGAGAACTACTGAAATACTGGTTAACCGCCTTTTCAGAGATTTATTCCGGCAGCTATGCGGTCAAATTACTGAATGGGTGACCTAATCATATGTTTGCGAGGTTGAAAAATCATCTGTTCAAACTGAGTGCAATGAACTTTTTCAAGAAGGCTTACACGAGTCCCACTTATTAGTTTTTTGTGTTACTTTTGTCTTTGGTTTATCTTTGCTACTTATCCCACTTGTTTATCTTAGTTATAAGTCTCTCCTATAGATAATTCTTATTTATTTATATTCCTCTCCCTAGGCTGCTTTTACTAAAAGGGTCCTATGGGCAATATCATTATGATTTCCGACCAGAGTTCGATGTGATAGTACTAGTACTAGATCAGAAACATGAGGACTGGTTTGATGAAAATGACGAGGAAATCACAAAGCTAACAGATGAAACTAGAAAGGCACCAATTGATCATCTGAACAATCCCACCTCAGAAACTAAACGACAAAAGCGTAGGCATCTGAAAGCATATGTTCAAAGATCCACCTGAAGAATGAAAATGAATGGTGGATAAGCAAGCCTGAAGAGATGCAAGAATATCCTGACAGAAGTTATGAAAATTTTCCTCATGACAAGAGCACTCTGTTTTCATCCCACAAGGACTAGCTCTATTAAGATATAAAGATGGCATAAGAATTCTCAAGGATGATATAGAGAGCTTTAATAGGTGGAGGGAACACTTCCAGGAATTATTAAATAGAGATCCTATTATTGATAACGATGGCATTAATAGCATACATCAACTACCAGTTGATGAGACACTGGACAGAATCCAAACCTTAGACAAGGTTACATCTGCAATATCTAGTCTGAGAAAGAAAAAGGCTCCAGGTATAGATGGCATACCAGCTGAGGATTTTAAAGCGGGAGGACCTTTTCTTTACTTGCATCTCCACAAATACCTTGAAAACTTTGGGTCATTGAAGAGGAGACAGAAGACCTAAGAGATGGTTTAATGTCGATCATATATAAAAAAAAGATCAATCAGACTGTGGCAATTACAAGGATATCATACTTCTGTCAGTGGCAGGAAAAATCCTAGCCAAAATTCTTACCAGCCGACTGTTGCAAATCTCTAAATAAAATGTTTTCAGAATATCAGAGTGGCTTTTGACCGGCCAAAGGAATAACCAACATGATTTCCCCCACCAGGTAACTACAAGAAAAACAAATGAGAACAACAGAAACCATTATACCTAGCATTTATTGACCTAGCTAAGGCCTTTGATAGTGTTAAGCGGGAGCTTCTTTGGGTATTCTATGTTAACCGGACTGCCAACATAACTTCATCCTTATTCTAAGGATACTTCACAATAAAAAGTCTGTTTCTATGACCTATAATGGAAAAGCAGCTGATCCTTTCACAGTAAAATCTGGTGTAAAGCAGACATGCTTGGTGGCTCTCCCCGTTTATTCTGTATTCTTCGCTGCTATTATACACCACATAAAGTATCAGCTCCCTCCAAGTATATCAATTACATATCGAATAGATGGGGGAACTTTCAACCTTGGACGCCTCACAGCCAGAACCAAAATCAAAACTGCAACTGTTATTGAATTCCAATATGCAGATAATAATGTCATGAGTGACCAAACTGAAGCTGATCTCTTAAAGAATCCTTAGTGCCTAGCTGATGCTTATGCCAAGCTTGGGCTAACTATTAATGTTCGAAAACCAAAGTCTTTTACCAGCCTCCACCAAACAGCAAAGCAGGAAAGCCTAACATCATCTTAAATAATGAGACCCTTGATAACATCCATGAATTTTCTTATTTTGGCAGTCATACCTCAGCAGATGTAAATATTGATAGCATGATTCAATACCCCATATGATGTGCTAGCAATGCTTTTGGGAAGCTAGATTCAATACCCCATACGATGTGCTAGCAATGCTTTTGGAAAGCTAGATTCAATACCCCATACCTTGTGCTAGCAATGCTTTTGGGAAGCTAGATTCAATACCCCATACGATGTGCTAGCAATGCTTTTGGGAAGCTAGATTCAATACCCCATACGATGTGCTAGCAATGCTTTTGGGAAACTAGATTCAATACCCCATACGATGTGCTAGCAATGCTTTTGGAAAGCTAGATTCAATACCCCATACCTTGTGCTAGCAATGCTTTTGGGAAGCTAGATTCAATACCCCATACGATGTGCTACCAATGCTTTTGGGAAGCTAGATTCAATACCCCATACGATGTGCTAGCAATGCTTTTGGAAAGCTAGATTCAATACCCCATACCTTGTGCTAGCAATGCTTTTGGGAAGCTAGATTCAATACCCCATACGATGTGCTAGCAATGCTTTTGGGAAGCTAGATTCAATACCCCATACGATGTGCTAGCAATGCTTTTGGAAAGCTAGATTCAATACCCCATACGATGTGCTAGCAATGCTTTTGGGAAGCTAGATTCAATACCCCATACCTTGTGCTAGCAATGCTTTTGGGAAGCTAGATTCAATACCCCATACGATGTGCTAGCAATGCTTTTGGAAAGCTAGATTCAATACCCCATACCTTGTGCTAGCAATGCTTTTGGGAAGCTAGATTCAATACCCCATACCTTGTGCTAGCAATGCTTTTGGGAAGCTAGATTCAATACCCCATACGATGTGCTAGCAATGCTTTTGGGAAGCTAGATTCAATACCCCATACGATGTGCTAGCAATGCTTTTGGAAAGCTAGATTCAATACCCCATACGATGTGCTAGCAATGCTTTTGGGAAGCTAGATTCAATACCCCATACCTTGTGCTAGCAATGCTTTTGGGAAGCTAGATTCAATACCCCATACGATGTGCTAGCAATGCTTTTGGAAAGCTAGATTCAATACCCCATACCTTGTGCTAGCAATGCTTTTGGGAAGCTAGATTCAATACCCCATACGATGTGCTAGCAATGCTTTTGGGAAGCTAGATTCAATACCCCATACGATGTGCTAGCAATGCTTTTGGGAAACTAGATTCAATACCCCATACGATGTGCTAGCAATGCTTTTGGAAAGCTAGATTCAATACCCCATACCTTGTGCTAGCAATGCTTTTGGGAAGCTAGATTCAATACCCCATACGATGTGCTAGCAATGCTTTTGGGAAGCTAGATTCAATACCCCATACGATGTGCTAGCAATGCTTTTGGGAAGCTAGATTCAATACCCCATACGATGTGCTAGCAATGCTTTTGGGAAGCTAGATTCAATACCCCATACGATGTGCTAGCAATGCTTTTGGGAAGCTAGATTCAATACCCCATACGATGTGCTAGCAATGCTTTTGGGAAACTAGATTCAATACCCCATACGATGTGCTAGCAATGCTTTTGGAAAGCTAGATTCAATACCCCATACCTTGTGCTAGCAATGCTTTTGGGAAGCTAGATTCAATACCCCATACGATGTGCTAGCAATGCTTTTGGGAAGCTAGATTCAATACCCCATACGATGTGCTAGCAATGCTTTTGGGAAACTAGATTCAATACCCCATACGATGTGCTAGCAATGCTTTTGGAAAGCTAGATTCAATACCCCATACCTTGTGCTAGCAATGCTTTTGGGAAGCTAGATTCAATACCCCATACGATGTGCTACCAATGCTTTTGGGAAGCTAGATTCAATACCCCATACGATGTGCTAGCAATGCTTTTGGGAAGCTAGATTCAATACCCCATACGATGTGCTAGCAATGCTTTTGGGAAACTAGATTCAATACCCCATACGATGTGCTAGCAATGCTTTTGGGAAACTAGATTCAATACCCCATACGATGTGCTAGCAATGCTTTTGGGAAGCTAGATTCAATACCCCATACGATGTGCTAGCAATGCTTTTGGGAAACTAGATTCAATACCCCATACGATGTGCTAGCAATGCTTTTGGAAAGCTAGATTCAATACCCCATACGATGTGCTAGCAATGCTTTTGGGAAGCTAGATTCAATACCCCATACGATGTGCTAGCAATGCTTTTGGGAAACTAGATTCAATACCCCATACGATGTGCTAGCAATGCTTTTGGGAAGCTAGATTCAATACCCCATACGATGTGCTAGCAATGCTTTTGGGAAACTAGATTCAATACCCCATACGATGTGCTAGCAATGCTTTTGGAAAGCTAGATTCAATACCCCATACCTTGTGCTAGCAATGCTTTTGGGAAGCTAGATTCAATACCCCATACGATGTGCTACCAATGCTTTTGGGAAGCTAGATTCAATACCCCATACGATGTGCTAGCAATGCTTTTGGGAAGCTAGATTCAATACCCCATACGATGTGCTAGCAATGCTTTTGGGAAACTAGATTCAATACCCCATACGATGTGCTAGCAATGCTTTTGGGAAGCTAGACTCAATTACCAATACAATGTGCTAGCAATACTTTTGGGAAACTGCGATCCAGAGT
>NC_090732.1:133988356-133990856 GCF_036898095.1 Palaemon carinicauda | reverse complement strand
TTGTTCCGCTAGTGCGATTATGAAACCTATCAACGGGCTTCAGTATTAATCCAATATAATAGTAATCAGTGTCGTCTCTCTCTCTCTCTCTCTCTCTCTCTCTCTCTCTCTCTCTCTCTCTCTCTCTCTCTCTCATACCGTTCTGCAGGTGGATTAACTTCCCAAACAAAGCAGAATTGAATTTCAAAAGAACTCCGTTGAGCTGAAAAGTGTAATCAAGTAAATGAAAACATCTTCTCTCTAATTTAGATAATGGCTCTAACAACAAAGCCCCAAAATTCCCCGCTAGGTCTAAAATCGGAGTATATAAGGATATCTCATTTTTCCATGGTCTACTCCTCGGGTTATCACATTTTTATCACATCGATACTCTCTGTAATGTGCTTCTCCTTTAACATGGCCGTTTCGTAAGCTCTCGTTTATTTATAGCTGTTGAATACAACTAAATTCGATCTCACCCCAAATTATCTATTAATTGCCAGACTTCTGAATTCTACGGACCTGGCATGAAACAAAGAACAATTCTTCGCATTGAATATGGGGCTCAATGCGATGACATTAATGTATGGACTCTCCAGAAACAAACGACGACCGAAACGATTCGAAAGACTGGGAAAAAGACGTGAACGTATGAGAGGTTGCAAAAGATGTGGTTGCAGATAGTATATAGCGTTGGTAGTGCGATGATTGGTTTACATTATATGAATAACTAGATAAGAGGAGATATTTTTTAAGCTACCATGACTGTCTCAAACAACCATGCTTGCCTTTGTCTTTGCACCAAAAAGAGAATATTTCTTTGTAGATATCAATACAGATAAGACCCTAATACAATATGACCGTAATAATTATTCACAGGAAAATATATTACAAAAATGTTGTTCTTCAAACAAAACCGTTAAAGAAAGTGAATACTAACACAACGTTCAGCTACAGCCATTAGCGGTCTCATACGATTTAGGTAAGCTGTGTGTGTGTGTGTGAGAGAGAGAGAGAGAGAGAGAGAGAGAGAGAGAGAGAGAGAGAGAGCGCGCATTATGTTAAGTGCCATTAGTGTGAGAGAGAGAGAGAGAGAGAGAGAGAGAGAGAGCGCGCGCGCATTATGTTAAGTGCCATTAGTGTCTGCAACCTTACCATCCTTGTGAGATAAGGTTGGGGGGTTGGGGGAGCCTATAGGTCTATCTGTTGAGTCATCAGCAGCCACTGCTTGGCCCTCCCTGGTCCTAGCTTGGGTCGAGAGGAGGCTTGGGTGCTGATCATATAATATATGGTCAGTCTCTAGGGCATTGTCCTGATTGCTAGGGCAATGTCACTGTCCCTTGCCTCTGCCATTCATGAGCGACATTTAAACCTTTAAGGGTAAATCTATGGTTCGCTGGCAACATCTAAACTACTGCATCTCAAATCTATAATTTGGATTTACATACTGTCTGGCCTCGTCACGCCATTTGAAATAACTTCATAAATTTACATACATCAAAAGTAACTGGTATTGGAATTATCTTGTAAGAATGATTGTTTTTAATCTGCGACATTAATCTAGTGCATGATGCAGTAATTGATCGCGGCACAGAAGTTAATTATATAGCCTTAAGTGTAGATAAACAAATTTAATAGCTATGAGGTAATTTCCCAAACGGGTTTAAGATATGATTCCATTAATCTAATTATCAGTCAACATAACCCTGCATCCTGCAGAAACAACATTCTTAGGGAATAAAAAATCAATAAATAAATAAAAGGTAACATTCAGATAAATTAATTGCTGATTATTGTAAATGGCAAACATATATTCTTCATATAAAACCAGGAATGAAATAAATACTATTGAAATAATCCTCTATGATAGAGCGAGTGTACTACTTACAAATCTTTTGCTCAAAGGACAATGGAGTTGAATTCTTTCGTATGGGTAAATAAATCCCGATTAAACAGCACACTTTCCTTGGAATCTATTTATTTTACATATCTATGCGGAAATAGATGGACTGAGTTTATACATTACTAGGCTTATATTCATAATCTTATCGAAATTCTGTCTGCGCGTAGCCTAGAATGCTGGTTCATTTGCCAGTCATTTACCTGGTACTCTTTGACAAGTTGGTTCAAGGCAAACCTGGGCTCCTGTATTAAGAAAGGCATAATGTAAGGTTTCCTGTAATATTACTAGACCTACTGCCGAGTGTTGAGATTTATGACTACAACTGGAGTCACTGGACTGAAAGTGTCTTTTCTGTCGCATACTGGATTACGGGACAATCCTCTTTTGTTTCAAGATCATTAGCGACCAAGTTCTCAGCGTCAGGCACAAGAGCTTTTTATCTGTCTTAAGGCTTAGAATCTCGTTAGTTGGTGGAACATAATTCCAGAGCTCAAGCATAGGGTTAAAATGCACCCCCAAAAAGACACCGAGGATGCACACACTGGGGTTATCACAGATGGATCACGATAAACTACCGGGCAAGTGGGGCAAAAATGGACCCAGATTTCCATGTTTAAT
>NC_090732.1:133945856-133970856 GCF_036898095.1 Palaemon carinicauda | reverse complement strand
AATGAGCTGTAACCAGAGAGAGGGATCCAATGAATTACTGTATGGCTAGTCAAAGGACCCAATAACTTTCCAGCAGTAGTGTCTCAACGGGTGACTGGTGCCCTGGCCAACCTACTGCGTATGAAGTGCCTCTACGATGGCTGAAATGCAGGACATTTCTGAAAGGTTAGTACTGGAGGATTGATTGGTTTATGAAATTTATGGCCCGAAGCCAAACGTCGGAGCCGCGGCCATTGAGCGCATATATATCTTTTAGAATGCAATATAAGTATATAAATAAAAGAAACAATTAAATCAAATCTATACACCAGGTTAAAATTTAAAATCACAATAAAACCATTGATCTATATCTCATTAAAAAAAAAAAAAACAATTTTTTAAAAACTGTACCACCTGCTCCACTGGAACAGTCTCACCTAAAATTTCCCCAAGGGACATATTGATTAAGTGATTCTTCCCACGTTGACATCTAAAAACAGTACAGGACACTAAAATATGTTCAAGCAGTGCAGCGAGAAGCCAGCCTATCAAACTGTCATCAGATACCTATGAGTATAATGTGTGTGCCTATACGCAAACGTGTTAAAACAATGCTAGATTCTCTGTCCACCTGTAAATGCGACCATGGTTGGACAGAAGGCCTAATTGACTTTAATTTAAAATTATTATTTAAATTAGACCAGTGGGCCTGCCACTAGTCTCTACAATAAAACTAAATACTATTTTTAAAATCTGAAACTTGGACACCCATGCTGGAAATGTGATTAAGCCTAGTTGCAGCCTTAGCTGCAACGTCGGCTCGCTCATTTCTTACAATTCCAACATGGGACAGAACCCAGCAAAACTTAATCGTAAAATGCTTTCTATTCACTAAAATATGAAACCAATCTTGTATCTCTTGCACCAAATGATGGCAAGAGACTAAACTTCTTAATGCTAATAAAACACTCAATGAGTCGGTAAAAATGGTAAAAATTGTATTAGAAAAATCATTCTAACAAATTAATTTCAAAGCAGTCAAAGCTGCTAACAGTTCTGCCATAAAAATAGAGGAACTTGACTTAAGCCTTTTTTTAAATTATATTTTCAGTTGTTTTTACTGAGCAACCCACACCATCAAAACTCTTGGAACCATCTGCATAAATGTGATAATCATCATGATGCTCGGAAGCATGAAATAGGAAACTAGCCCTTAACTGCTCATCTGAGCTGTTCCTTTTACTATCCATAACCAGACAAATCTCTATCTTAGGCCTATTCCAAGGAGGATATTTTGAAGGGGCAATTTCAGCCACTGTAGGGGGAAGTAATCCCACGTCAATAACTGAGGCCTCTAGTCTTACCTCTAGTGGTTTGGGCAACCTAGTTCTAGTTGGTGCTCTATCAACAGGATGCTTTACGAATTTAAAATTTGGGTTGAGTTTCAAGGTAAGAACAGGAGACATACCTCAAACCCAACTCTTCCCGACGAATAAAAAGGGGAGGAATCCCTGAATCCACGTATAAACTATCTACGGGTGACGTCCTATACGCACCTGTGCAAATTCTTAAAGCCATGTTATGAACCACATCAAGTTTTTCTAAAGTGGTTTTGTATGCAGAGCCATACATTTGACATCCATAATCTATTTTACTTAGGCACAATGGCTGGTATATCCTCAACAGACATGTTCTATCAGCTACCCCGTTAAAAGCAGACACAACTTTAAAGATGTTAAGTCTAAGTTTCACCTCATTAATATGTTGAGAGAAAGTTAATTTCTTATCAAATAAAACACCAAGGTACTTTATGCTATCTTCGTATGGTAAAATGGAATCTTCTAAAAACAATGTAGGAATCTCTTCTATTCTTCTCAGTCAACAAAAACGAATGCGTTTATTTTTTTCTGGAGAAAATTTGAACCCTCTAGCACTGGCCCAAGATGTAGCAGCATTAATAGCAGTCTGGATTTTATGAAATGCTTCAACAGCTGATGATTTACTACACACTACTGCATAGTCATCAGCAAAAGCCAGACCATGCACCCCAACAGGAACTTATTCAAGTAGACCGTTAATAGCTACATTGAAAAGCGTTGGCCTAAGAACGCTTCCCTGAGGCAATCCTTCTTCTTGAGGATAAGCTGATGAAATAAGCGAGCCAATTCTTTCTTTTAAGTACCTATCTGACAAAAAATCTTGAATACAATAAAACATATTACCTACAATACCCTAATCAACGAGTTGCTTAAGGATACCCCCTCGCCAGGTAATATTGTAGGCCTTTTCTAGGTCAAAGAACACTTCAATGGTCTGGTTTTGCATGGCAAAGGCATTCTGGACTTCTCGAGTGAGAAATATCAAAGAGTCATTGGTATTTTTATTTTTTCCTAAAACCAAACTGTCTCTTTGATAAAAGATTCTTTGATTCCAAATACCACACTAGTCGAATATTGACCACTCTCATAAATCTTGCCGAAACAACTAGTGAGAGCAATTGGCTTATAATTTTTTTGGGAGGTACGAATCCTTTAATGGTTTTATAATAGGTACTAATATCGATATTTTCCAGGACTTAGGGGAAGTTCCTGAAGTCCAAAAACTATTTAAAATACCTAAAACAAATTGTTTTATACTTTTTGGTAGATTAAAAATCATGTAGTTTAAAATATCATCTTCCCCAGGAGATTTGGGAAGACAATGAAATTGCATTATCCAATTCTTCCATGGTAAAAGGAAGATTGTAAGACACTAAATTTGTACAACAGGAAGAACAACCGTAGGATCGTTTCTAATATCCCTGAATGCTGCAGGATAGTGTAGGGCACTAGATATATTCAAAAAATGCCTACCAAACTCTTCGGCTACTTCTACCGGATCAGATATAAAGAGACCATCAATTTTCAATATAGGCAAGGGAGATGGACAAAATTTCCCTTGCAACTTTTGGATTCTATTCCAGACTAATGAAAGAGGGAAATTATATTTCAATTCGCTTATGTAGTTAATAAATGATTCTCTCCTTGCCTGCTTAAAATTTTTCTTTTGATTAGCAAGAGCTCTTCTGTATGTTATTTTATTGGCTAAACAAGGGTATCTACGATATCTCTTGAAGCAAGTTCTTGCTATCTTCCGCATCAAAGCACAGGCATCATTCCACCAAGGAACTACAGGACATTGAGGTTTACCTGATGTTTGAGGTATGGAGAGCATGGCCCCACACAACAATATGCTCACTAAATACTCGTATGCTTGTATTGAACTCTGGAATTAATTTTTCTTTTGATAAATTCCAGTGGATTTATTAAATAATCCCCAGTCAGCTTCCCCCACCTTCCATTTGGGTAAACATGGAGATGGTATATTTTTTACATACTTCAAGTGAATGGGCCAATGATCACTGCCATGATCATTTTGGTCTACTGTCCATAGGTAATCTAACCTCAAAGATGAAGAGCAAATAGTGAGGTCTATGGCTGAATCAGAACTACGGTAAACATCACGTCTTGTAGGGGAACCATCATTCATTAAAGTGATATCATTCATGTCAAGCAGTTGTTCTACTATCAAACCCCATCGATCACAACGTTGTTCTCCCCATAGGGTGTGTTTGGCATTTAAGTCCCCATCAATATGATGGGTTGAGGAAGTTGGTTTATTAAGAACTGCAAGTCATTTAATTCCAGTTGACGGGGATTACCATGTGCATCCTGAAGTCTATTTTCTAATGTTGGATCAAGGTAAAGTGAACAAATAGTGATCCATTTGTCAGTAAAGATTTGAATTGCACAAGCCTGCAACACAGAATTCAGGTAAACAACTCTGTGATTAAGAGACTTCCGAATAATTATGCCTGTGCCTCCCTGAGCACGAGTACCTATTAGGGGTGGAGACCTATAAAATGAAAAATTATAACCTAAACTGGGAGTAAGATCTCCCAATTTAGTCTCCTGTATACAGATTGCAAATATATTATGTTCTTTAAACAGAACCCGAACTTGCTCTCAATTTGAATTAAATCTACGGATGTTCCATTGCATGAGAGACATTATTTGCATTTCTCAAGATTTTTTTTTGTTCTAATTTGGGAATCTGAGACCTAGAGAGAGATGGCTTGCTAGCCATACTTTCAATACTTATTGATCTAGATAGTGCAAACGATTCTTTTTTTATGCTGGGCCTTCAGTTGTCCTTTCTGTTTTATTTTTAGTACTTATATCCTGATCTTGAGAACATGAAGGTGAACAGGGAGGAAGGGGCCTCTTTTGTCTAACAGATTGTGCCTCCATTTCCTCAACGTCATTGGGTCGATGAACTGTTACGACAGGTAACAGTACAATTTGGTATGAAGAGTTCTCAATATCTGGCATTAAGAACTCATCAAGATCTTTAATCAATCCAGTCACAGATGTAGGGGCTATGAGAGCCTCACTAGAAGAGGGTTTTTGAGCCCCACCAAAGGGGACAAAAGAAGCCCCACCAGAGAGGAGAGAAGAAATCCCACCAGAGGGGCAGAAGAAATCCCACCAGAGGGGGCAGAAGAAGCCCCACCACAGGGAGCAGGAGGAGCCCCACCAGAGGGTGCAGGAGAAGCTCCACTAGAGGGGGCAGGAGGAGCCCCACTAAAGGGGGCGAAGAGCAGCCCTACCAGAGGGGGCAAGAGCAGTCCCACCAGAGGGGGGAGGAGGAGCCCCCCAGAAGTGGCCAGAGGAGTCCCACCAGAGGATGCCAGGGGAGCCCCACCAAGGAGGGGGGGGGGATGTGCAGAGGAGCCACAACAAGGGGGGCCCGAGGAGCCCGACTAGAGAAGTCCCCAGAACTCCTCACTGCATCTGTATAATATTTTTTTACTAATAGCTTCTTTGCATGTCTGACACTGATGTGTTCATTAACTGATTTTAGCAATGCCTCTTCCAGATTTCAGCAATGCCTCTTCCTCTTTCTTCAATACAGGGCATTCTTTATCATGGGCCTGATGGTCACCCTTGCAGCTCATACACACTACAGGTGTTGAACACTCCCCATGCTCAGGTTGGCCACAAGATCAACAAATCTTATTTCTAGTGCAAATACGGGAGGAGTGCCCAAAACCAAAAAAAAAATTAAAACACTGAAGCACTCTCTGTCTATATGGACGAACTCTAACAATTTCACTGTCAAAAACAATAATCATTGATGAATGGGGCACTTTAAATACCTTCCAAATCACATCTGGACACATTGCCAAAATCTCGCTCTCATCCAGCTCATATATATCCTTATTAAAAATAATCCCTTTTGCATAGCTGAAGTTGTAGCGAGGTTTTATTTGTAATTCCATCAGGATCAAGCCTAAGATTGAGAAGCATTACTGCTTGTCCGTCTGTTTTGGTATTCACCAGAAAACTGTTCTGTCCAAAACGAGATATCTCTGGTCTGTTTACATTACCAATTTTTTGGTTTACTAACCTCTTCACCTTGAAGAGGTTGCTTGTGTGGTAATAATTAACCACTTAGCTGGATTCGGTGATCTAGATATTTTAGTTATTTTAGGATCTTCAGGTTCATTATGAGGTCTATATACATCTAGATACCTAGGAACATCTGCCTTTGAAAGCTTAACATTCATAGTAGCTAAATTAAATTCCTTGTATGGGCTTCTGTCACATTATCAAAGATAATCCAGTTTTCAAAGAATCAATTATCATTGCCAAGTCTATTCCTGATTTCTTTTATTAAACCAAATTTTGAAAACTCCTGGTGAATATCATAAAAACTCCAGTCCAAAGGCACTAGCTTAACTAACAGGATTACTGTTTTCATCAGTCATATGATTCCATAGTAACAATGGAGCTCTTAGAATTATTTATAGCTAAAATCGGAGAGGAAGCGGATTGGTCGTCAACGGGTTTTGGTGGGGTCGCCATAATGACGAGAAGACTCATTTCATCTGGATACTCCCCCCACCCACCAAGGAGCCACACTTAGAGGATGGGGTCATCCCTAAAATTAGGACCACCCTAGGGGCAATATCCAGATATACACCCAGCCCTCAGCACTTGAGGCGTCATGACGGCCGTCAACATCAGACCCAGCACTGATGGAAAGGTTTGACATAAAACTTTCCCCTGGCTCGGGCAGCTAAACCTTAGTCAAACACAAGCCAAAGTCACCAACAAGTTCATGCCCAAGAGTTGGAGTTGGGAGAAAAATTTAAAAAAAAAAAAAAAAAAAAAAAAAAAAAAAAAAAAAAAAAAAAAAAAAAAAAAAAAGGAAAAGAGTAAATGCCGACTATATTAGTTGGATCAACAGCTTGGCACCAAGGACCAGTGGGAAATGTATTCTCACCGAACATCGGAGCCCAGCTGCTGATCCCTAAGCCCCCCATCCTCATCAAGGCTTCAGCATCTGGGGAGGGGGGGTTTTAGTACTGGAGGTGAGAAATGTTGGATTGATAATCAAGGAGAGAAAGACTGAGGTATTGGAGAATCAGTGTGGTGATCAGACGAACTATTTTATCGGAGGAGTAATATTATCCAACTCAAACTCTTTCAAATATCCAGGGATTATCATTAGCAGCAAAGTATCACTAGTAATAGAATTCAAGAGAAAAGAAGGAGGGCAAGCTAAAAACAGTTTGGAAATTAAACCAAATATCAGTTCACAGCAAAATCAAATTATACATTTCACTTGTAAGATCGATATCAACTTATGGGCATCAGTCGTGGTACAGCACTGTAACAACTGATGCAAAATTCCTTGCCTTTGAGAATAAGGCATTGAGAAGGATTTTGGGAATCCAAATGCAACAGCATAAAATAAATGCGGCAATTCGTGAGGTGGCAGGGGTACCCATATAATGTGAACAATATAGTTAGATTATGAAGATGTAGATGGATGCGGCATATTTTAAGAAAGGAAAATTAGTTGGTCCAGGGTGTACCAGAATGGAAGCCGCTGGACAGCAGAGAACGTGGTAACCAAGAGAAACGTGGCTGTTGACAATCCGAAAGGAGGGTGGATTTAACAATTGGGTCAACTCAGACGGCACAGGAAAGTGAATTCATTGAGTCCCTATACATCCCGATGGTGCCAGAGTATTAATATAAGATATACGCATATATATATATATATATATATATATATATATATATATATATATATAAATATATATATATATGTGTGTGTGTGTGTGTGTGTGTGTGTGTGTCTTTTCTTATGTTTGAAAAGTATAATTAAGGAGTCCCAGGTGATCATTCTTTGCTGTACAATCACTACACGTGTGTATTGCCCTTCAACATGCAGCAGAAATATTTTCTGAATAATCTTTTGGAAAAATATTTTAATGAACCTTCCCACTCGTGGAAAACGAAAGCTAAATCTGTAAGATTTCAAAAAGCTTCAAATTCGAGGTAATTTTCGTTCTTTACTTCCCACGCGAACGTTGGATCAATGAACCTAATGATGCCATGTTTTGGGACAAAGAAATCATAATCGTCCCTTTTCCTTTGGGATATTTTTATAGAAAATTTTATCAGATTATTTAACATCCCTTTTACACTGTCACTACAAATTAACTTTCGCTCACAGGGCCTATATTGCTTATTAAACAAGATAAAAATTAAATCACTATCGTAATATGATTAATTTAATAATATAAAAAGAAATATTATCGGTTTGTTGATAATTGCTGAAAAGTATTCCATAGAGCAATTTTAATAATAATAAAAAAAATTACAAATCATAAGCGTAAGAGTAAACGTACATTTACTTGTCAATCACGATGCCAAAACTGCATCAATGAGATTTCACAATTTCATCCCCGAAACAATTACTTTCCAAATTTGCTCGACAGGTCAGAACGAACAGCATATTTCATATCCAGCTGCGATGTCATATGCAATGACATCGCTTTACTCTGGTGTTTTTGGCATTATCGTGACCCAATTCCCCTTCCATCTGACCTAATATTTTTGGACATTTTCTTAACGTTTAAACCATCTGATTAAATCAGAGAAAATGCTCGTCCCTTCTAAAGCAGAACATGTCAAAAGAACATCCAAGATCTTAAAGTAATGAAAACAATTATAATGATTAGCATTAAAGAATACATTTTAAGAAATGTGTCTCCTTTAATGAACACTGACTCGACTGCTAATGCATCGTCCCAGACGACATCTTTCGTTCTGTCCTTGAACTTCTCTTTGCTGAAATAATTTGAGACCAATATACACAAAATATAGTGAAGTGCTCTCTCTCTCTCTCTCTCTCTCTCTCTCTCTCTCTCTCTCTCTCTCTCTCTCTCTCTCTCTCTCTCTCTCTCTCTCTCTCTCCTTAAAGTAAGAAATGTTTATAGGGCTATTTTCTCGTAGAAACAAGAAAGAAAACTCAAATCCGGGATAATGAATGTCCCCAGTTTAAATACAGTATATACCCCATATAATTAAATAAATTTTTTATTAAATCAGAAATCTCATCATTCACTAATTTCTTTTTTATTGATAGATTTTCTGTAAGAAATAAGGTGTACGTAAGTACAGAAATAAGATTTATACATTTTGTTAAAGAAACAACGGAACAAGCTATGTTGTTGACTTTATTTTCAAAGGCTTAGTGGTTGGGAATGCGAAGTGAATTTAAGCTGGAAGCATTGGAGGGTGGCCAGCAACTTTAAGAACAATATTCGGTTTCACATAATTTCTTACATATATATACGCAATACACACGCATTATATATATAAATACACACAGACACACACATACACACACACACACACACACACACATATATATATATATATATATATATATATATATATATATATATATATATATATATATATATATATATATATATATATCAGATAATATTACATTGGATCTCCCTCTCTGGTCACACCCAATTTTTCCTTTACCTACACATACACAGAATAGTCTGGCCTATTCGTTCCACATTCTTCTCTGTCCTTATACACCAGATACAATTCTTCTTCACTCAATGGGTCAACGACTGCACTGTAATTGTTCAGTGGCTACTTTCCTCTTGGTAAAGTAGAAGAGACTTCAGCTATAGTAAGCCGTTCTTCTAATAGGAGGATACTCCACAATCAAACCACTGTTCCCCAGTCTATGTGGGGCCATAGCCTCTGTGCCGTGGTTTTCACTGTCTTATTACTCTTCCTCTCGTTTTTTGAAGTTTATTTAGATTATATATGAAAAAAAAAAATATTTTCCTGTTACGGCTGTTCTTAGAATATTTTATTTCAATTTTTCATTACTTCTTTCGTTGTTTCCTTTCCTCACTAGGCTGTTTTCCCTGCTTTTCAAACTACCTGTAGGACTGCAGTTTAGCTAGTAATAATAATAATAATAATAAATAATAAATAATAAATAATAAATAATAAATAATAATAATAATAATAATAATAATAATAATAATAATAATAATAATAATAATATGCATATTAAATAATATAGAATCAGTTTTCCACTTCTTATTAAAAATCTCTTGGTCACCCTCTACCCTTCAGCATACAAGGTATCCCAAAGTTGAGAGAGAGAGAGAGAGAGAGAGAGAGAGAGAGAGAGAGAGAGAGAGAGAGAGAGAGAGAGAGAGAGAGAGAGAGAAAATATTTATTACTCCTTATACCAATTTATCATTTCGACTGAACTATTTAATAAAAATCATTCATTTCCAAGTACTATTTACCGGACAAACAATATTGGTCACAAAAGTTCACATTAAATAGTAAATAAATGCGTCTAAATTTGTGTAAGGAAACAAATAAAAAAATGTTGCCTTATCACTATATCATACTTGTCCTTATTTGATCGTTCTTTCATAGATTAATTTTAAATTTTACTTCCTAATTCCTAACCCTGTTAATATTAAGATACACTAGTTCTCGTTTGGTTACGTGTAAGCCAGGTTCCGAAGAAGCACGAGCGTACAGATAGATGAAAGAGCTTCAGTGAAAAAAAGAAAAAAAAAATCATAAATCCGAAAACAAAAAATAAACATGATGAAGTTTAGGGTTGTGGTGGCCTATTGGAAATGTCTGCCTGGTGATCTGCCGGTGTGACGGTCTGAACGATCCCCCGGTATCAGAATTCTCCTTGATAATCTGCGCATGCGCGAACATTACCGTTTGCCAGTGCATACGAGGTTGATGTTTTATTTTCCTGTAATGTTAGCGTGCGCAGCTCAACATTACCGTTTGCCAGTACATACGAGCTTGATGTTTTATTTTCATGCGAGCGAAGCGAGCTAATGACGGAAAAGAACCATTATACAATGTTAAGGAGAATTCTGAGACCGGGGGATCGTTCAGACCGTCACACCGGACTGCGGCTCAAGGCCCCGCTCTCGCCAGTTTCTTGTAGTGTAATGAACCTCCTCATCCTTCAGAGTTAAAATGGGGGTTTAAGAGTCTATAGGTCTACTTGCTGTGCCATCAGCAGCTATTGCCTGACATTCCCTGGTCGTAGCTTGGGTAGAGAGGTGGCTTGGGCACTGATAATATGTACAGTACATATTGTCAGTCTCTTGGGCATTGTCCTGCTTGACAGGACATAGCCCCTGCCCTTCCTCTGCCATTCATGAGTAGCCATTAAACCTTAATACTGCTGTGAGCGATATCTTAACCTAATTGACCTTGTGAGTTAAATCTGAAGTAAAATGGATACGGTTATTGCCTTCAACGTGTCCTAACTTAAACTAATGGGCATAGCGTTAAGTACTCCTGCCACAAGACTCCACTTATTCTTAACTACAAAAAAATGTGTCGAAATCTTATTTTCAAAAAGTATCACAACAGCAACTGCTCCCAAAATCCCATCATAAAAGCGTCATATTGTACCTTAAATATAAGACGTTTCCTTTGAGATAGTAGTTGTGGCTTGTGAACAAATAACTAAGATTGCATGATCTGTTATGCATGAGGCATTGTCTATATGCAAGCAAACAAGTGACAGCCTTCAAGCTTGAGCCAGAAGTTATGGGACGATGTTCCTTCTCGTTAGTTATTCCAGACCTGATTTAGGCTGAAATAATAGTTTCTTGTGCTGGGTGGGAAACTGGATCGCCTCTTATAATATGATTGACATCAGCGAATTGCAGGGGTATCAAGATGCACAGGCTGTTCAGAATTACGCTCACTGAATAAGAATTATAAAATCCCAAACAATAGCAGGCTTCTGATATAAACAATAATAGTAATCGTGATCTTCCTAATCGGGTAGTTGAATCAGTAGAACTTCAAAAGTTCAAAGTTGGAGCAAATGTCTTTATGTTGACCAGGCTGACATGAGTTTTAATAGTTTATATATGACATATCTGTTTTGACGTTGTTAATAGTTTATATAGGACATATCTGTTTTGACGTTGTTACTGTTTAAGAATGATTTATTGTTAACTTATTCTCATTTATCTATTCCCTTATTTCCTTTCCTCACTGGGCTATTTTTCCGTATTGGAGCCCTTGGGCTTATAGCATCTTGCTTTTCCAACTAGGGTTGAAGCTTGGCTAGTAATAATAATAATAATAATAATAATAATAATAATAATAATAATAATAATAATAATAATAATAATAATAATAACTGGCAGTTCCTTCTTTTCCAAATTAGTAATGCTGCTGTTTTCTGAAACTTCGAACACCCGTAGAAAAAAAATTTCTCATTTGAAAAAGACTACTTTTAACACAGGTAATTGAGAATAAAGGTTTATTACGTTGGATCCGAACACACAAGGCACATGTCAATCATTAAGCTTGAATTGCTCTATTCTATGAAGTCTATTTCTGTGATATTTTGCTTTCTAGAATTACTAAGGATGATATACATTTCAGCTAGTAGTTAGGCCATTGGCATTCAAAACTCGCATCGACCTAGCACACAGAAGTTGGGAGGCAAAACAACTTCCCCTACATAATGTAAAAATCACACAACGGCTAAACACAAGGCAAAAGAAACTGTCTAGTTCCATTATTATTATAATCATCATCATTATTAAAATCATAATTATAATTATTATCATAATCATAATTATCATCATAATTATATTCATAATTACAATTATAATTATAATAATAATCATAACAGGGAAAATAGCCCAGTGAGGAAAAGAAATGAGGAAAAACTACAAGAGAAGTTTAAGAATAATAATATAACAAATCCTTCATATATAAGCTATTAAAACTTGATAATCAACAAGAGGATAAAAACTTCTAAATAACAAGAGGAAGAGAAACAAAATAGAATAGTGTGCCCGAGTGTATCCTCAAGCAAGAGATCTCTAACTAAAGACAGTGGGAGAACATGGTGCAGAGACTATAGCACTACCCAAGACTAAGAGAACAATGGTTTCATTCTAGAGTGTCCTCCTAGAAGAGCTGCTTACCATAGCTAAAAGTCTCTTCTATACTTATTAAGAGAAAAGTAGCCAATGGACAACTACAGAGCACTGAGAGCAATAGTTAAACTCTTGAGAGAAGAAGAATTTTTTTGGTAATTTCAGTGTTGTTAAGTGTATGAGGAAAGAGGAGAATGTGTAAAGAATAGGCCAGACTATTCTGTGTATGTGTCGGCAAAGATGAAATAAGAAGTAACCAGCGACAGAGATCCAATGTAGTACTGTCTGGCCAGTCAAAGGACCCAATAACTCTCAAGCGGAAGTGTCTTTATTGACTGGGTTTGCGGTTCTCTGGCACCCTGACACCATTATCTGTATTCGTAAACACCATTCGCAGGATCAAATAACATCTAAATGGATTAACGAAGTAAATAGCAGAGCTAGTCGTCCAGGTGTCACCAAACAGGAAGATTGACGAAAGAATGGTAGTATTAAGTGCGAGTTAACAATCTTTATGGAATGTTTCCAACCTAACAAAATTTAATATTGTGAAAACAATTGTGAAAACAATTGCCAAAACAGAACTGAGTCAATAGCAATTAATATACTGTAGTTTGCCATTTAGACTGCATTTCACTTTGGCCATATTGCAAACATCGATTTTTCCGGGGTATGCAACATTCGCTTTCCTGACGGAAAAAATAAGTGTTTTGTTGATGTATTAGAATAAAAAATTTAATCTCCCTGAAAACTCGACTGTATTCCCCATGCATTAAAGTGTCCTATTATCAATTATAGTTTTTATTTTATTTTATGGAAGAAAGGAGAGGGTCTCTTTCAAATTAATGTCTTTTTTGCTGATCATATTTCAATACAAGCTCTTAAATTATGTAAATACTTATACATGCACGTTGAGATTAATTACATACATATGCATACATCTGTTATGAATGACTTCATGTTATTACAACATTTATATGATGTACGTAGAGGGAAGCTTTAGACAAATTTGCCAAAGCCCACCTCATCATGAAACATTGTTCCGTCTTGGTGTCTAGCTGCTATTGAAGAATGAAAATTGTATGGAAGTTAGGTAAAAATTAATCGTAAAAGCCTTTTATACGACGGAGATGACTCTTATACCAGTAAATACTCCTTTTTCTTCTTTTAGAGCATTCCTATGGACCATCCAGCAGCAGACGTTTTTCTTGTCAGATCAGTTTTTCATTTGGAAGAAATTGGTCTTAATTGTCAAGGTTGTTTTCCAGTCATTTTACCTAGCATTCCATTTTGCATATTTTCATTTCTTTCATTATTTTCTTAGATTGAAAACCTGATATGGGAGGTTTCACTCTTATCTATTGATTAAGATATGTAAACATACACATGAATCATCGAAATTCATAGTTAAACATTGTTCTGACATGGTGAATTGTTTTCAAAGTTTAATGCTGACCCAAAACCTTTTTGCTGGATGGTCCACCATAATCATAACTAACCATGGTTGGATCTGAGAGAGAGAGAGAGAGAGAGAGAGAGAGAGAGAGAGAGAGAGAGAGAGAGAGAGAGAGAGAGAGAGAAATTATTTTCATAACGAAGCACTGTCAAAAAAAAAAAAAAAACATCAATATTTGGGTAGAAAATCTATCTTAATGTAAAGTAATTTTAGGTGCTTAAGTAGTTACCCCCAAACACACGTAAACAAGCACAATCACAAATTTAAAGTTTTGATCTCAGATTGTATCAACAAAGTTGGATCATAATACCAAGCGCTTAACCCGGGTAGGCCATTATTAGCACTCAAGTGCAACTATGGTTAAACACCGCAGTACTGCTATGAAGTAAAATTTGACAAGTTTGGTTTTCTCAGCGGGGAAATAGAATTTTAGGCTGCCTTGCATGCTTAGTTGACAATGAATTCTTTCTGTATCTTATGTCAAAGGCGTCTGAAAGTCTCAAAAACATTTATTAGTAAAAACATCGCACAAGTTTACAGACTAACCAGTGTTGTAGCGGCTGTTTATACTTATCATTCATGTAAACATACTTCCGCTTCTATTAGGAGGACAATGCCCCTAATAAAAATTAACTGCAATAACGATTTTATCTCCACAAAGAAATTTCATCATAAACAACACAACCCGTCTGGTACAATAAAAGCAAGATGCGCTCCACAGAATCTCTATCAGATGAAGTACTCCCACCACATTTCTTACAAAAGACCCAGAAGAATTAACGACATGTGAGCAGACGTCCAGTTCTTCCCTAATCTTTCAAGACTTACGATGCAAAATAAACGGCAAAAATGCCATTTCTAAGATTTCTTTTGTAAAAATATAGGTGGAGAGCTCTTCTTGTCCCATATTTCTGAACCATCCCAATAAGAGTCCCATATTTTGGGACATGTAATTTGATGGGAACTCTTACCACGCTCGACCACAACAGCATTTGCCTCGGCTTTCTACTGCGGACAATGGCACATAGTATCGAATAAATCTATCTCGTTCCGTACATCCCGAAGGCAAAAATGAAACGCTACTCCGACATTATCCCCATCTCCTCTGGAGATTTGCCCTAAAAAAAGACGTTCTAGTAACGGACGTCTTCAACGGAGTAAGATAAGCGTACATGTAGACATGGCAGGCAGTTTGGCAGATCTACTGAACTCTGAAAAGAAGGGAAAAAGACGTTCAGAGCGATAGACGGGGTTTGGGGCGATTATGCTGGAGAGGGAGTTTGAGGGAGAGGATGTCATTTTTTTTTTCTTTTTTTTTTTTTTGGCACAATTTTGGCAAGGGGCGATTGCTTTGCTTTGGTTTGCTTTGCGTCTGCTAAGGCTTCAATGGTCAAGTAGAATTTTTTATTTGTTGAATTGTTTATATTGCAAAAGGTTGTATTCTGGATATCTCTAAGCTTTGTCTGTATCGCAAAACTAGAATTTAGTATTGATCAGAAGCAATCATTTTGTTAGGTTTCACTAAATTCACTCAGGAATAGGACGGGGCGAATTGAGCTGAATGAATAAATCTAACTAATTGGCTTCACGTTTAGTAATTTGCTTTATTAAAATATAAAGGTCATATTTATGTCTTCACTTATATTTAGGCAATTATTTAAATTCAATATTTTCCCATATTCTTTGGTTGAAATTTTTCCATATTCTATGGTTGAAAACTATTACTTTGGTTATGCAATTTAACAAGACTACAATTGAAACCTCATTTATAATTAGTAATCTTTAAGAAAACCAGAACCAATTTAATTCTTATTTGTTTTGAGCATGTTGGAGACAATACAAGAGATAGAATCAATACAAGTGATAGAATCTGCATTTAATTTAAGGTCGATAACTGAGAAACATTGTTATAGTATAAGAGTTATCATATTAGCAAGGGTATCAGTAATCAAATATCTTCTATAAGGTTTGGAAAGAAATACGTTCGTAATAACAAGGTGCGGAGTTTGATCCCAGCTGTAAATGCGAGTCACACAGGGAAAATAAAAGGTAAAAACCATTCTTCTGAACGTGTTTCTTTACAAGATATGGCCATAACCCAATTTAGTGGTACAGAACAGAATTTGATAATATACCCTTAAAACACTGGGCCATTGTGGACTAATTCAACTGCCTCTTGAAGAATAATCTCGTGCTAGGCAGACATTCTGACTATTATAGGAACTTTTTTTTTTTTTTTAATCATGTTAATAAAAAATATAACCTAAAGGAACAACATATAACGATCAGATACTCAAGGGGAGTTTGAGTAAAAAAAAAATATATATATATTCTTTTAGCGTTCCACGAGACTTGACTTTAACCGAGAGAGAGAGAGAGAGAGAGAGAGAGAGAGAGAGAGAGAGAGAGAGAGAGAGAGAGAGAGAGAGAGCTATACAAAGTTAATACAGACCAAAATAAAATCAACAGTAACAATTACAAATAAAGGAAAACATCAAGTGTTTGCAGGAAATAAAAAGCGCTATTCACATCTGGTCTGTACGCTTGTGTCTGCGTTGTCCTTGCAAGCAACCGCTTTAAAAGATTGACTCAATGCATGAACAAAATTGCATATAAATATGCTGACGGCCTCCCTGAAGGGTTAAACATTTGTTCGGAAAAAAGGGGGAGAGTGTTTGATGCATCGAGTCGATATGTTTGGTAAACACTCGGTAAAGTGGACCATAAAATTATGCAGAGGCATTTGGACGGGGGGCAAAATGGTGGCGTAAATATTCGGAGACGAAGTTTCCCCCCTTTTCAATATATAAGAATTTCACTTTTCTCTACACAGAGCGTTATGGGAATAATGGATTCCTTTCTTCGCTTTTCCTTATTTTCGGGATTTGGAGCAATGCTAAGAGCATTTCTAACACCGAATCTGGGTCGCCCGATAAAAAAATGCAAAATATATAAAAAGAATGGAGGCTGAAGCAGGACTTTGAAGTCTGTGGAGACAAGTCTTTGGGAACAAGATTTATTTTACATTTGTAAACATGATTGGTATATTGATTGCTTTTGTATAGCAAAGTGCCATGTGAGCTACTCCTATCGACGACTGAAATTTATTTCTATATAAGTTAGAATTCAACATTAAAAAGAAGATTGTTAAAAAGTCAGGAATGTCAATCATTCTAAAATTTTTAATTTTGACTAATTCCATAAGAGTAAAAATACTCATTTTTTTCTCTTGAAGTAATTACAGTATAGCTATTTTTGTGTATTTTAGTATTCAAAGACTGCTCACAATGTCACTAATGATTATACAGAATTATATGTGATTGCATAGTCAAGGGACTTGTAACTTCCGAAGGAAACGTTAAAAATATTACAACAGGTCTCAGGGAACTGTCTGTTCATTTCCATCTAGAATCAAGCTCTGGAAGTTCTCTCTGGACTAACGTTTTCTTTCAATCTCTGAAGTCAGCCTCTTCTTCTTCCGAGACGACACAAACTCTTTCTGAATCACATTTTTTTCTCGCTTTCTTTGGGCCTTGTTAGATAAAGCTAATAGGATTATTGAGTGACCGGGCTTTACAATAAATAAAAACTTGTCTTGATATTATACAAATTCAGCAATAAGGCCAGAAAAAAAACGTGATTCAGGAATAAAGTGATGTCAAACATAATTCAGGTATGAGGTCTGGTAAAAGATAATTGAGGAATAAGGTCAGCTAAAACATAATTCAGTAATAAGGTTAGGCAAAACATAATTCAGGAATAAGGTCAGGCAAAACATAATTCAGGAATAAGGTCAGGCAAAACATAATTCAGGAATAAGGGCAGGCAAAACATAATTCTGGAATAAGGTCAGGTAAAACAATTCTGGTATAAAGCCAGGTAAAATACAATTAAGGAGTAAGGCAAGGTAAACATAATTCAGGAATAAGGTCAGGTAAAACATATTTCTGGAAAAAAGGCAGGTAAAATACAATTAAGGAGTAAGGCAAGGTAAACCATGATTCAGGAAAAAGGCCAGGTAAAACATAATTCAGGAATAGAAAAGGTAAATTATAATTCAGGAATAAGGCCAGGCAGGAAAAAAAATATTTCACGAGAAAACAAAGGTAAAATTATTTTAGGAATGAGATCAGGTAAAACACAATTTAAGTAAAACACAGGTAAAACTTAATTCATGAATAAGGTCAGCATAAACATAATTTATAATAAGGTTAGTAAATCATATTGCAGGAATTAGGCCAGGTAAAAGATAATTCCAGATGAAGACTAGGCAAAAGCTATTTCAGGAATAAGCCCAGGTAAAGCAAAATTCCAGAATAAGGATACGTAAAACTTACTTCAGGAATACGGGTAGGTAAAATATATTCCCAGAATAAGGATAGGTAAACATTTCAGGAATTAGGCTAGATGAAACATTCAAAATAAGGCTAGGTAAAACAAAGTTTAGGAATAATACCTGGTACATCATAATTACAGAATAATGCCAGGTAAAACATAATTCCAGAATAAGGCTAGGTAAAACATAGTTTATGAATAATGCCAGGTAAAACATAATTACAGAATAATGCCAGGTAAAACATAGTTTAGGAATAATGCCAGGTAAAACATAATTACAGATTAAGGCTAGGTAAAACATAGTTTAGGAATAATGCCAGGTAAAACATAATTACAGAATAATGCCAGGTAAAACATAATTACAGAATAATGCCAGGTAAAACATAGTTTAGGAATAATGCCAGGTAAAACATAATTACAGATTAAGGCTAGGTAAAACATAGTTTAGGAATAATGCCAGGTAAGACAATTACAGAATAATGCCAGGTAAAACATAATTCCAGAATAAGGCTAGGTAAAACATAGTTTAGGAATAATGCCAGGTAAAACATAATTACAGATTAAGGCTAGGTAAAACATAGTTTAGGAATAATGCCAGGTAAGACAATTACAGAATAATGCCAGGTAAAACATAATTCCAGAATAAGGCTAGGTAAAACATAGTTTAGGAATAATGCCAGGTAAAACATAATTACAGATTAAGGCTAGGTAAAACATAGTTTAGGAATAATGCCAGGTAAGACAATTACAGAATAATGCCAGGTAAAACATAATTCCAGAATAAGGCTAGGTAAAACATAGTTTAGGAATAATGACAGGTAAAACATAATTACAGAATGAGGCTAGGTAAAACATAGTTTAAGAATATGGCCAGGTAAAACATAATTACAGAATCTGTCTAGGTAAAACAGTTTAGGAATAATGGCAGGTAAAATATAATCACAGAAGAAGGCCAGGTAAAACATCATTCCAGAATAGGGCTAGGTAAAACATAATTCAAGAATAAGGGTAGGTAGAACCTAGTTTAAGAATATGGCCAAGTAAAACAATTACAGAAGAAGGCCAGGTAAAACAGCATTTCAGAATAAGGCTAGGTAAAACATAATTCAAGAATAAGGGTAGGTAAAACCTAGTTTAAGAATATGGCCACGTAAAACATAATTACAGAAGAAGGCTAGTTAAAATATAGTTTAAGACTATGGCGAGGTAAAATGTAATTCCAGAATAAGGCTAGGTAAAATATAGTTTAGGAATAATGCCAGGTAAAACATAATTACAGAAGAAGGCTAGGTAAAACATAGTCTAAGAATATGGCCAGGTAAAACATAATTCCAGAATAAGGCTAGGTAAAAACATTATTCAGAAATAAGGGTAGGTAAACCCTAGTTTAGGAATAAGGCCAGGTAAAAAATAATTCTAAAATAAGGCCAGGTAAAACATAGTTTATGAATATGGCCAAGTAAAACAATTCAAGAATAAGGGTAGGTAAAACCTAGTTTAGGAATAAGGCCATGTAAAACATGATTCCAGAATAAGACTGTAAAACATAGTTTAGGAAGAAGGCCAAGTAAAAAATTATTCCAAAATTAGGCTAGATAAAACCTAGTTTAGGGATAAGGCCTGGTAAAACATAATTCTAGAATAGATCAGGGTAAAACATAGTTTAGGAATAAGAATGAAAAACGTAGTTATAGGAAGAAGGTCTGGTAAAACATAATTCCAGAATAAGGCTTAGCAAAACATAGTTTAGGATTAAAACTATGTACTGTACGTCTGTATATTCCATAGTTAATGAAAGGACAGTTATCGAAATTTCACAAAAAAATATCGTCTCTAGGGTTGTGGTACCCTATTGGTAACGTTCCTGACAGGCGATCTGCTGGACTGAGGTCCGAGACCCGCTCAAACTCGATAGGTTCTTGTAGTATCTGCAGCCTCACCATCCTTGTGAGCTAAAGATAGAACGGGGGTTTTTGGAGGAGCCTACAGGTATATCTGCTAAGTTATCAGCAACCATTGCCTGGCCCTCCATGTTCCTAGCTTGGATGGAGAGAGGGCTTGGTCGCTGATCACTTAAAGATGTGGTCAGCCACTATGGCATTATCCTGCTAGGACATTGTCACTGCCCCTTGCCTCTGGCATTTATGAGTGACCATTATCGTCTAACTTAAGAGTGAATTGCAGTAAATATAAAAATAAAGGATACCTAACTGAAGCAAGACTGTGTTAAATATGATTTTGCGACCCAAATATTTACAGAAGACTTAAAAACTATCGTAAATAAAATGTTGAGAGTACTTCAATAAGTAGGTTCCCACTCAATGTCTGACATTAGCAGTAGGTTACACAGAATTTCTTTTTAAAGATTTGTCAATATTCATTCCAATCCCGTTTCACATGTGAGCAGCGAATAGGCGAGACGAATGCGGTATATTACACCTTATAAACGTAATGATTTCCCTTTCAAGTTTTACGATTCTAAGTATGAGTTTCACATTTCCCTAAAATGAAACCCTTTAAAATTTTACTGTCCAGAGGCTTCACAAATAAAACGATCATGGCCTTTCTCATTCAATCTTTCATACCGAAATCATTATCAAACATTCCCCGTCATACTTGAAAGCCAAAGCGTAAATTTATGTCAAGATATGAAAGGGAAGGACTATTCCCAAATGGCAGGAAATCATAAAAAAGTTACAATTTGGTATTGCATTCTGAAAGGAATATTCAATTCACAGATGAATTTATGATGGTAATAAATGTCTGAAAAAAAAAATATCTGCAAACTCTAGCTGTGGAAATTAAGTATTGACAACTGCATGAAATGAGTTGATCCACATGCAGTGGAAAGTTTAATCACGTTGAATTACATTTCATGAGTTAATGGCTATGGAGAGAGAGAGAGAGAGAGAGAGAGAGAGAGAGAGAGAGAGAGAGAGAGAGAGAGAGAGAGAGAGAGTCCAGAAATATCTCAAATGAAGAGAATGCCTTCAGGAATATTTCAAAATCGAATTTTTCTTCATAAATGCTCAGCAATACCTCACATAGCTTACTTCAAACGTAGCAACCTTGACGTTTTCCGGATAACGCCTGAATGATTATAATGAATAGACCTGACGAATACTGAAATCCGATTGCTTTTGACTGTACAGTAAATCTTGAAGCGTGATATTACTTTTATATTTGCTCTAAACTATAGTTTCCAACTATTACCCAGGACAGTATGTGTGTGTGTGTGTGTGTGTGTGTGTGTGTGTGTGTGTAGAATTCCCGAAATCTGACACACGAACAGAAAATATGTATTATAGCCTAGAAAAAAATGAAAAGCCCCGGTTAGAGTTATTACTTTCGTCTTTCTAGTGACTAGCCTCGAATTGGCTACGAATCTGCTGGTCAGAGACGAGAACAAAAAGTCGTGTTAATGAATTTAAACCCCGAAATATTGTCGAATCCTTCTTAATTGAGTGTACCCATGGTCAAAATTTAACCTTAACCCATGGTCTGTTTTTCATTAATCTTGTAATATCCTGTTTTCTAAATTCAAGACTTATCTGGAATCATCAAGAAACTGATGATTTAAAAGCGATATTTCTTTTTATCTATTCTTATACTTACTAGTAAGAAGAAAGTAATAACTCCATTCAGGAGTTTTCGCTTTTCCTTACCGGGTTATAATACATATACATGACTATATATCCACACAAATATATACAGTCTATAAACACAACCACACACACATATGTATATATATATATATATATATATATATATATATATATATATATATATATATATATATATATATATATATACACACATACATACATGTGTATATAAGCATAATGGCATTTAATTTTTCTCGTGGTTTACAGCATACTATGAGCTTTACGCATTTATATATATATATATATATATATATATATATATATATATATATATATATATATATATATATATATATATATATATACACACATATACATACATAATTATATACATATATATACATATATATATATATATATATATATATATATATATATATATATAATATATATATATGTGTGTGTGTGTGTGTGTGTGTGTGTGTGTCTGTATGTGTGCATACATGTATATACACAATTACGGATGTCTCGTCAATAATAAAATATTGGAAATTGATTATCGTACGTTGCCGGAAAATATTAAAATCATCTACCTGGCGACTCCCCTCAGATGAAGACGATGTAATGGATGGATGTCTTTAACACGTCTAATTATTGATGACGTATATTGGTCATCGAGGTCAAACTTATAAAGTTTAGACTTTCTCTTCGCACGGCTGATGTTCAGATTTTGTCTAGTGATATTAAATAAAATACATGTAGTCCTTACTGGTCAGATATGTCATTCATAGAAACACATTTACTTGTGTGGTTTCATTCATTTTATTTACCAAGTTCTCTGCGATCTGATTAAAGGATCCATTCAAGACCATGAATTCATGCCTAATTGAATGGAGTAAGCCATAGACGTCATTAAAAAAACATAAATCATAGCAAAGAAAGAAATATTTATTTAATAAAACGGGATATTTAGGATAACATTAGTCATCAAAACCTACTTCTGTATAACATGACATTAAAAATTTCCAACAGATAACAAGGTACGAGAATTTTGAATCAAGATTCAGTTTTTAGTGTTTACATGTCTAATCAGAAAAAAGGGAGAGAGAGAGAATATCTTTCATTAAAAATATATAATGTGAGAAAAAGAAAAAAACGGTAATCTTAATCTTCATATGATTGTTAATATTTATGGCTCTTTCACTGTGAGTGGCCAAGTATTATATCATACCTACCCTCATATGACAATAATTTTTGATAAGTAAATGAACAGACGAACATGGGGCCAAGATTTAAATTAATCAGTTTCGCTACAGTATTATTATTATTATTATTATTATTAATTGCAAAGCTACAACCCTAGTTGGAAAAGCAAAATGCTATAAGCCCAGGGGCTCCAATAGGAAAAATAGCTCAGTGGGGAAAGGAAACAAGGAAAAATAAGATATCATAAGAGTAACGACATCAAAATAAATATCTCCTATATAAACTAGGAAAACTTCAACAAAACAAGAGGAAGAGAAAGAAGATAGAATAGTGTGCCCGAGTGTACCCTCAAGCAAGAGAACTCTAACCCAATCGACAGTGGAAAACCATGGTACAAAGGCTATGGCACTACCCAAGACTAGAGAACAATGGTTTGATTTTGGAGTGTCCTCACTCTTTGTTCTCTAATCGTGGTGTTTCTTATTGTTTCCGGATAGAAGAATTGGCAGCATATTCAAATTCAATTCTTCCGTTGTATTGCAATATCTCCCCATAAAGAACAAAGAACAAAGCACAAGGATCTCTCTCTCTCTCTCTCTCTCTCTCTCTCTCTCTCTCTCTCTCTCTCTCTCTCTCTCTCTCTCTCTCTCTCTCTCTCTCAAACTTTATTGCTCCCATTCTTCATATTCAAGCGTATAAATAAACTATACCAGAATACCACCCATGTTCAAGTAAAAATCCCATTAACAAACTACTTGTTCTCTGGTCTTGGTTAGTGCTATAGCCTCTGTACCATGGCCTTCCACTGTCTTGCATTACAGTTCTCTTGCTTGGGGGTACACTTGGACACGCTGTACTGTCTTATTTCTCTTCCTCTTTCTTTGAAGTTTTTATAGTTTATATAAGAAGGATCTAATTCAGTGTTATTGTTCTTGAAATATTTATTTAGATTGTTATTCTTCTTTTTAAGTTTATTTATTTCCATGTTTCTTTTCCTCACTCTGCTATTTTTCCTTGTTAGAGCCCTTGGGCTTATAGCATCTTGCTCTTCCAACTAGTTTGTAGCCTAGCTTATAATAATAATAATAATAATAATAATAATAATAATAATAATAATGTTACTCTTAAATCTCCTTCCCCCTGACTCACCGTAACCCCTCCCCGAAAAAATCTCGTTTCACGGCCGACCTCCTGCCAGTATTCATAAGCCCTCACAATGGCTGTCTATCACAGCTATTCCTGACTGAGTCTGCTTCACAGAACGACAGCAGCCATCACCACCCTTGAGAAATCATTCAGGCTATGAAGCAATTCCCGCCGAAGCTAAATTCTCCTCGCAATTCCCAGATGAGGTGTTCCGGGGGGCATTAAGGAAGACGATCAAAAATAGGAAGGGATCTTTTTACTACGCCCTGCTCTTCCCGTAACCTCCTTCGTCAAGCCACAGGAGTCATCCGATATTTTGCTTTTACTTTTATTATTGAAGTTCTCATGAATAAATGTAAGGTTATAAGGTCTCTCTCTCTCTCTCTCTCTCTCTCTCTCTCTCTCTCTCTCTCTCTCTCTCTCTCTCTCTCTCTCTCGTCGTTTTAGTAACACAAAAACATATCCACATACCTAAGCATATATATAAGTGTGTGTGTGTGTGTGTGTGCTTGTGTGTGTGCACGCGAGCACAAGTGCTTTGAAGGCATACCTTTTCATGAAAACCATTATTCATGAAGGTAAGATGTTCCTACATTGAGCAATATGAGATAATGAAAGATAAATCGGTAGCTTCTCCTTTCTCTAATAGTTCATTCAAACAGGATAAAACAAATTCTAATAATCTATACGAATTGATCTAATGAGGAAAAACTCACATTTACATGGTTATAAAAGTAATGATTACCTCAAGAAAAGGATGAAAAAAAAAAAAAAAAACTTATTCAAAACGTATCACAGACCAATGCCGGTTCTCAATATCGAAACAATAGCAGACGACCATTTTGGAACCAATAGAGCCACTTCATAAAGCAAACAATAACCGTATTTCGTTGAAGACAAAGATGCAAAGGAAACTACTTTTTAACTCTTTGTTCTCTAATC
>NC_090732.1:133933356-133940856 GCF_036898095.1 Palaemon carinicauda | reverse complement strand
AATGACTACTGTAGCTTCTCTCTCTCTCTCTCTCTCTCTCTCTCTCTCTCTCTCTCTCTCTCTCTCTCTCTCTCTCTCTCTCTGCCATTATTTTTTTCGATTCGCTTCTAGTAATTCATGAATATGGATAATAATCCGAGGTACTGGTGCCTTAGAGGCCATCCACTAGTCTTTGTTTAACAGGGGACAAACCCCCGCAGTTGCACTATGAAGTAAAAGCTAAAAGGATGTTGCACTGCAAGATGGAAGAATGGAAGCTGGAACGGCGATATAGAAAAAGGCTTAAAAGTGAATTCAGCTTGGGCAGGGTGACGAAACGCTACAAAGGCCATCAAGTAATGCCTACAGTACACTGCAAAGGTGTACTGACAGCACTTTCCCCAAACCAAAATTTTGTTTTTTAAATCCTTTTCATTTCGAGTCTATGACATAGTTTTAGTTTAATCGAAATTTGTCCTTTAATTAATTTCAATTCTTCTTTGAAGGCGAAAAAATTTTTCTTCAACGTAATCTAAGTTTATTGTGTATACTTTTGCACTGCATGTTTCATGAGAGAAATATTTACGCTTAGGATTAAAAAAAAGTTTTCGTTTACTCTGTCCTGTGGAAAGCTGCTAGATCACAATAATTAATAGTGAGGGCTATAAAGTTTACTTCTTTTTATTTTTGCAAAATATCCATATTGATAGGTGTATATCTGTCTATATCTATACACATTTCACACATACATAAATATTATAATCATACACATACGTAAAAAATGACACTTATACAAATATGCATATGTACCTATAGAGTACGCACGTCGTGTGCGTGTACTCAAAGTCTACGAATCCTTACTTATCTATCTTTTTTGTGAGAAGGATGAATAGAAGCGAAGAGGTTTGGTTGAAGAGGAAGCTACAGGGATACAGGATACACGAGCAGACAAATAAACAAACACACGCATATGTACATATATATATATATATATATATATATATATATATATATATATATATATATATATATATATATATATATATACATACATATACCAAAGACACTTCCCCCAATTTTGGGGGGTAGCCCACAACAACAAGAAACAAAACAAAAAAGGGGACCTCTACTCTCTACATTCCTCCAGCCTAACCAGGGACTCAGCCGAGTTCAGCTGGTATTGCTAGGGTGCCACAGCCCAACCTCCCACATTTCCACCACAGATGAAGCTTCATACTGCAGAGTCCCCTACTGCTGCTACCTCCGCGGTCATCTAAGGCACCGGAGGAAGCAGCAGGGCCTACCGGAACTGCGTCACAATCGCTCGCCATTCATTCCTATTTCTAGCACGCTCTCTTGCCTCTCTCACATCTATCCTCCTATCACCCAGAGCTTTCTTCACACCATCCATCCACCCAAACCTTGGCCTTCCTCTTGTACTTGTCCCATCAACTCTTGCATTCATCACCTTCTTTAGCAGACAGCCATTTTCCATTCTCTCAACATGGCCAAACCACCTCAACACATTCATATCCACTCTAGCCGCTAACTCATTTCTTACACCCGTTCTCACCCTCACCACTTCGTTCCTAACCCTATCTACTCGAGATACACCAGCCATACTCCTCAGACACTTCATCTCAAACACATTCAATTTCTGTCTCTCCATCACTTTCATTCCCCACAACTCCGATCCATACATCACAGTTGGTACAATCACTTTCTCATATAGAACTCTCTTTACATTCATGCCCAACCCTCTATTTTTTACTACTCCCTTAACTGCCCCCAACACTTCATTCACTCTCTGACGTACATCTGCTTCCACTCCACCATTTGCTGCAACAACAGACCCCAAGTACTTAAACTGATCCACCTCCTCAAGTAACTCTCCATTCAACATGACATTCAACCTCGCACCACCTTCCCTTCTCGTACATCTCATAACCTTACTCTTACCCACATTAACTCTCAACTTCCTTCTCTCACACACCCTTCCAAATTCTGTCACTAGTCGGTCAAGCTTCTCTTCTGTGTCTGCTACCAGTACAGTATCATCCGCAAACAACAGCTGATTTACCTCCCATTCATGATCATTCTCGCCTACCAGTTTTAATCCTCGTCCAAGCACCCGAGCATTCACCTCTCTCACCACTCCATCAACATACAAGTTAAACAACCACGGCGACATCACACATCCTGTCTCAGCCCCACTCTCACCGGAAACCAATCGCTCACTTCATTTCCTATTCTAATACATGCTTTACTACCTTTGTAGAAACTTTTCACTGCTTGCAACAACCTTCCACCAACTCCATATAACCTCATCACATTCCACATTGCTTCCCTATCAACTCTATCATATGCTTTCTCCAGATCCATAAACGCAACATACACCTCCTTACCTTTTGCTAAATATTTCTCGCATATCTGCCTAACTGTAAAAATCTGATTCATACAACCCCTACCTCTTCTAAAACCACCCTGTACTTCCAAGATTGCATTCTCTTTTATCCTTAATCCTATTAATCAGCACTCTACCATACACTTTTCCAACTACACTCAACAAACTAATACCTCTTGAATTACAACACTCATGCACATCTCCCTTACCCTTATATAGTGGTACAATACATGCACAGACCCAATCTACTGGTACCATTGACAACACAAAACACACATTAAACAATCTCACCAACCATTCAAGTACAGTCACACCCCCTTCCTTCAACATCTCAGCTTTCACACCATCCATTCCAGATGCTTTTCCTACTCTCGTTTCATCTAGTGCTCTCCTCACTTCCTCTATTGTAATCTCTCTCTCATTCTCATCTCCCATCACTGGCACCTCAACACCTGGAACAGCAATTATATCTATATATATATATATATATATATATATATATATATATATATACATATGTATATATATAATATATATATATGTATATATATGTGTATATATATACATATGTATAATATATATATGTATATATATATATATATATATATATATATATATATATATATATATATATATATATATAATATATATATATATATTTATATGCACACACACACACACACACACACACACACACACACATATATATATATATATATATATATATATATATATATATTAATATACACACATTTATATCAAATGGCCACTTCCTTACACCCACTTAATATAGTGAATTTCGGAAGAAAACCTACAAAACCATACACGCTTCACATCCTTGCATATCCAGGACTTAACCGTTCCATTTACTTGAATCCCTGTAGGTTTCCAAATTCCAGGAACAAATTCTCTAATTAACTTGTTTACATGTCATTTAATCAAAATAATAATTTTAATAATCATCATCTTTATCATACTGAAAAACAATACCAGTACTAAGATTAATAACAACAAATCATAATACTTTTTCCATCTTTTTTATTATTCCGTATTCAAAATGAACACATTACCTCTAAGATGAGAGTTTTATTTTCAATCTATTAATTCAACCCTACCATTTGCTTAACTCTTAAGTTTCATCACAAAATTTTGCATAAATCCTGCTATCTTAACCCACTCCAACGTATCCAAATCTATCATGCTTCCAACCTCCATATCAACATTTATCGCTCAATGTTCATTCTTTTCATTTGATTAAATAATTTGATTGTTGCTCATATCTTTTCTCAACCTTTTATATTCTTTCACAATCCTCTTCAGTTATTCTTTTTATATTCCACCCGATATCGAATAAACACCTGCTATTTTCACAACCCATCTCATTCCCACACATTCCCGGTTCATATGAGGATATGAAAATAATTTCTCTAAAAGTAGCCAAAAGCCACATCTCATTAGAAATGACGTATGTCAATAATTTGAAGTTATTTCACCATCCGGAATAATAAAGTGCAGACTGTCAGTGTTGGGGGTGTTCCTCCGAGGCTGGGAAGGAAACACAATCTTGAAATTAACGTAAGTTCTATTGAGAAGGTACAATACAATAATCAAATACAACAGGCAGGAAACATTTCTGCCTTGGTTGACGAACGATAATACAAGCACAGTGTGATGCCCCAAGCCTGGGAAGTACATTGTTGCCACACTTAGTTGTGTATTGGATAATTACGCATAATAACATTGTAATATGATGCATATACACATATGAATACATAGGGGTGTACTTATTTACAAGAGACACACAATAAATGAGACACATAATAAATTACTTAAGGTATGTAACGGTCTCACATTTTATATATCTAAACGCCCCCCCCCCCCCACTCAGAGTTCCATTCTCGAGCGAACTCCTTCTAATGAGCCTTTGAGATCTGCGTGGGAACACTTGGGGGTTGGGGATCAATGACCTTTCTATGTCCGTGCAAGGGACCATAGGTAAATGGGGGAGGGGGTCAACACCAGGCGTAGTTTTACTTGTTCAGCACGGGCAGCTGCACGGCAGTCACAGTCCTCAGAACAGGGTTACCATGGAGGCGAGTTCTTCCATAACTTGGTCGTGGGGAGCAAAGGGTATCTGGCGGGGAGTGCGGACAGCAAAAGGCACTGCACCATCCTTGAGGTGGATCCTCATTGGAGGACCCGTCATCGGCTGGAGTGGTGTTGTCTAGAGATCTTCTTTGGTGACCAGAACATCCTTGAACTCCCGTAGAAAAAATTATCTTGCCTCGGTAGGGGATGTGGTAGCAGAAAGGGGCAATTCCTTGTATCTTTTGACATGCTTAACTTCATATATTGGCTTTGGAAAGTCAGGAGAAATAATTGCTAATTCCATACACTGGCTGTAAGACAACAATAGTGTTTGGACACCGTCATAAACCTCTATAACAGCAGAACAGGACTGCTTACCCAGCATAAGAGTGGCTTGGAAGGTACCCAAAGCAGGTGTCATAGCTGAACAGTCGGCAGTTAGAGTTACAGTTGTAGGAAACAGCTTAAAACTACTAAGTATCTTAAGTAGGTCAAGATACTGGGGTCCTACCACAGAGACTTCGGCACCTGTGTCGGGTAACATCTGAATTCAGGATGTAACATCTCCATATGTTAGAAGAACACAGACAGGCTTAGGTGACTTGCCGAAAGTTTCGACTCGACAACAGCTGGACTTCTTTACGACCTTTGATTTACCTGATGATGGGGTAGCTTTGTCACTTGAAGAGCCATCCTGTGTACTGTCATTTCCCTTTGCCTTACAGTATTTATCGTAATGTCCCACACGGTTACAAACTCGGCACTGTGCTGCGTTGGCTGGGCACTTTGGAGTCCTGTCCCAAGGTCCTCGTCCACTGCAGTTCTTGCAGTTGTTTTCTAGGGCTGGGCAAACTTCGGAAGAATGGTGGTTACGTGCACAACACTGGCAGGGACTGGCTGGTTTGGGTGGTGGGGTTGAAAAATTATTTTTCCCACCTCCTTTCTGTTTCATGTACGTTGAAACAACATGTAGCTGGGAGCTTGATGCTCGAATGGCAGAAGTAGCCTTCCTGGCCGCCTCACATGAGCCACAAGTATTGACCACCTCCTGTAGTGAAGCTGTTGCATCAAGAGAGATGAGTTTCTGGACGAGTCCCTCATTCTTGATACCCATGATATTTGAGTTTCCTCACACACTGATGAATTCCCTGATCAGACGTCCACCTCTTCAGGTATATGCTTAAGTCGCACGTAAAATTCTGAAAAAGATTCTCCCTCAAACTGCTTACAACTTAAGAGTTCTCTTCGGCATAGGACTTCGTTGCATAGACTTTTCACTTGATTCTGCAGCTCATCTAAGACCTCTTCTACTATCTTGTCTGTATTGGATGGGATATCCAGGGTGTGCTTCAAGATCCTCTGCGTCTCAAGAGTGAGGCACATTCTAAGCTGAATGAGTTGCTTCTCTCTAGGTAACTTGACGTCTCCATTCCCGAAAAAAACTTGAAAACTGGCATCTGCTTGAAGGGGAGGCAGGTTCTGGGTGACGCCTTTCTGAGGGGCAGGTATTGCTGATGAACTTGAAGATGAAACAGTAGGTACTGACGGCGTAATCGATGTAATGACTGACAGGCTATGTGTGCTATCAGGTTGGGAGGTAACAGGAAGCAACCTCTGCAACAATGCTGTAAAGCGAGCACTTTCTTCATGTCGATGTTGTTCGTCTTCCCTGCGTCGAAAATCCTCTTCTTGGCACCTTCTTACATCCTCTTGTATTCGACATTGTTCAAGATACTTGATGAAATGAAGAAAATCCGCTCCTGAAGCTGATTCGGGAGCTGTATAATGTGGGGTGAGTGGCGGTGGCAACTGTTACACTTCCTCACCAGTTAATCCACTGAGAGCTCCAACATTTGTATTAAATTCTTCCTCTACCTCTGCTTCTCGTATATCAGTAGATTCCTCGTGAAATTGCATTTCAAACATGGTTTATTGTAAAAACATTTACATTAATACACCAAGAAGGAATACGGTATGTAAGAAATAAAAGTTCCATTTTTCAAAATATTCAGAAATATAATTCTTACAAATATGTGCACATTTTGCTAAGTGTAGCAGTACGATATAGGTAGGGTGGGTGAGGAGTCTGTTCGACGAACAGTAGTCCCCTCGGTGACGTCAGTTGCCTGGAAGCATTCAAAGTGGGTAGATGTCAGTGTGTCAGTCTTGTTAAATTATGTGCTAAACTCTTATTATTGTACTTAATTACGGGACACAGCACATGAGGTAGCCACTTAACAGTCACTAAGGTACACAGCACATGAGGAGGCCACTTAACAGTCACAAAGGTACACAGCACTAAAAGGGTCCACTTATAAGTCACTATGGACAACCAACATTACACTTAAATGCACATGAACTGCACTATAAATCCATGGAGATTCACAGGGAAAGAAATGGCGGCTGTAATTGTCGTCTTGTGCTGCTTGAAAACTTGTAAAAGCACTCTCCTCGCACAAAATACTCACTGCGCCATCTTGGGAGTGTTCCAGCGAAACACAATCTTGAAATTAACGTAAGTTCTATCGAGAAGGTGCAATACAAGAATCAAATACAACGGGCAGGAAACACTTCTGCCTTGGGTAACGAACGATAAAACAAGCACACTGTGTGATGCCCCAAGGCTGGGAAGTACATTGTTGCCATGTCTTAGGGGCGTTGCCACAATTAGTAATGTATTGGATAATTATGTATAATAACATTGTAATATGATGCATATACACATATGAATACATAGGGGGTGTATTTATTTCCGTAACGTATAATAAATGAGACATATAATAAATGAGACACATAATAAATGAGACACATAATACATTAATTTAGGTTTGAATACGGTCTCACATTTTATATATCTGTAGTCAGATCTTTTTTTTTTCTGCGCAAAATTTATTGCGACCTTCTTGTATATTCATATGCGCTTTATCATGACGCCTTGTTTGTACAACTGATTGCACAGGGTCAAGTTACCACTGATCTGTATATCATCATCTCCTCCTACGCCTATTGACGCAAAGGGCCTCAGTTAG
>NC_090732.1:133925856-133930856 GCF_036898095.1 Palaemon carinicauda | reverse complement strand
CAAATGTAAAATTATTTTAATGACCCGGTTACAGGAAAAAACAGTTTTCTATGGAACTTTTAGGATGAACATGTAAGGCATAAAGAGATCAATTCGGTAAGAAGCTCTCGCCAAATCGATTAAAATTTGACTTAAATTTCTGGATTCAAAATGAGGAACGAAGTTATACTATACCTACCATCTTTCCTTACTGAAACTATTCAATCGATATAAGGAACACAAGAGTAAAACAGTTAAGTATATTTACTTAATGTTCATATTTACTCTAAGACTTTGCAAAATTAGTGCAACAAATTTTCAATTGAATTTCTTTAATTTACGCTCCCAACGTTACTAAATCCATTTACATCTCATCATGAAATAAAATAGCAGTGAAATGGAGCCATAAAATACGTAATCATATTTTCCATATCCATAAAAAATCTACAAGACAAAATTTTTTCGGATTTAATTTTGTGAAATTTTGGTCTGAAAACCTGGCACTGGAACCACTAGCTTATTAAGCAAATGAGATGAAAACAAATCCTCAAAGGTGAAACAAGAGAAGTCTCCCACAGTTAATTAAGGAAGGTTGAATATCACGATGAAAGAAATGAAGCGGGAACGGATATAGATATACTGCAGTTGTATATAATAAAAACCCGAGAAAAAAGTTAAAAGTGGATGCCACTATAGTCAATTAGCAGTGAAGGAAATGTTTTTGCGGCGTCCCTTTGCCTGGTATAGTCAATTTATTTTAGTGAGGCAGATTTGCACCTATTCGCAGGGGTACCCTTTAAGCTCGGAAAAGCTTCATGAGCGCTGATTGGTCAGAAGTATCCAGATTAAAATATTTCCGACCAATCAGCTATCAGAGAACTTATCCGAGCTAAAAGGGCATCCCCTTTAATAATGTCTACGGTGACGAACTTGTGGAAGAAATCTCGTCTTTCATTCAATGGAAAGCAAACCATCCAATTCGATGATGATGGTTTGAAATCACAGCGGTAAAAGAAAAAAAAAATTGTGGGGAGTACACCTTGTGAAAAGGTTGTGTTACCCTATTGGAAACGTCACTGCTTGGCGATTTCTAGACGGAGATTCGAGACCCACTCAATTTGATTGTTTCTTATAGTGCCTGCAACCTCACCCTTTTTGTGAATCTATAGGGCTACCAGTTGAGTCATCAACAGCAACTGGCCGGTCCTTCCCGCTCCTAGTTTAGGTACAGAAGGGACTTGGGCGCTGATCATACAGTATGTACTGTATATATGATCAGTATCTAGGGAAGTATCCTGCTAAAGCATTGTCACTGCCCCCTTTCCTTTGCCATTCATGAGTGACCTCTAAATCTAAGCTCTTATACAGTTCTTGTATATAGTATCAAAAACTGACATTTTCTTTCCCAACGAAAAAACTAAATTCACTCTCCAGAGATTTCAACTAAGGTAAGTTCGCAATTGTGCTTCAAACATGTTGCATATCCAGGACTTCGACGTTCCATTTACTTGAATCCCTGTAGGTTTCCAAATTCCAGGAACAAATTCTCTAATTAACTTGTTTACAGGCTACATTTCCATCACTGCTAATTGCGACATAGCTAAAGGGTTTCATTTGGTAATTGTAATGCTCTGCAAATTTATTCATTCTTTGACGACAGCGCATTAGAATCCCTTAGGATACAGGTAATCATGCTATTCCTACTGAAACTTTATTTGCCCGGAAGGCATGAAATAGATACCATTGCTACTACAATCATGAAAATCAACGGATTCAACGCCTAACGACCCCATTCTAAACTGCGTGAGAGAGAGAGAGAGAGAGAGAGAGAGAGAGAGAGAGAGAGAGAGGAGAGAGAGAGAGAGACCTAACCTCCCCTGCAATCAATCCAATTTACGAAAGTGAAAACCAACATATATTCGTTGTGGGCCCCTTTTCGTCCTATTTATTCACTAATCATTCTTCATCATTTTGCATGTTTCTGGGTACTTCTCTTTCCTATCTAGCTCCACTTTTCCCTTTTACCTTCCCCTTAAAGTCACATCTTTCAAGCATTTGGCCTACTTGTTGAATCAACCCCCTTGACACTGCTGCCTCCGCTCTCTTCATCCAGTTTTAACCTAAATCCTGACGACGGTTTCAGAATGGTAACCAGTCAAAAATAATATCGTCAGAAGTATGGAAGAGGAAACGGAAAGGGAAATTTAGGCAGTTAGAATAGAAATGATCTTGTGAAAGACATAAGAGGAACGCATGTGAACAGGATAAAAGTTCAGAAGATAGATGGAGCAGAAAACGGATGTACTGCAAACAGTATATATATATATATATATATATATATACAGTATGACTTTTTCCTTTTAATAGCTCACTTTAGATCAAATTAATAGGTCAAAATAGTTGTGGTAACTTGTTGGAAAAGTCCCTACCTTGTAATCTGTAGGTTAGGAATTCGAGCCCTGCTCAAGCTTGTTATGAGTAGTTTACGGGAGCCCATAGGTACTAACTTGAGTGGAGAGAAGGTTTGGCCACCGATCACACATATATATGATCGGCTTCTATGACTTTGTCTTATATCCTTTGCCTCTGCCATTCACGACCGACCTTTAAAGGTTTAATGGACACTGTCATATTCATTTATTAACTATTAAGAGAATTATATTTTGCATAAAGGAAAGTTCTAATCCTAAATTATTTCATTCGATGAAACAGAAAATTTATCAGCGTAGCATTAGACTGTTTCTTATACAGGATCTCCCTCTTGGGATGTAAATTAACATCTCCAAACAATAGTTCAGCCTTTTCTCTGGCCTTCAATCCTCTTTCCGTTTCCGAATTATACACACTTTTCATAAACCTATTGTCCTTTATTCGCTCCCCACAACCACAGTACTCAATTCTTCATATACAACAAGTACCATTTCCTCTCGACTACATTTCTTTTTAGTTTGCATTCGACGCACATACTTCATTAAAAGAAATAAAAGAATTGGTCGAGTCCCTTACCAAAGTCTATTGTATCTACGTGGAACCTGTGTTTCTTCACCAGCTAAGTGATTTCTTTCTCTCTTCCTACAATCCTCAGTTGCAGATACAACTAAATACATGAAAAGTAAATGGCCTCTAGTTTCCTACTATTGTTGCATTAGCTACTCGGTATCCAGTTACACTCATTACATTAATCTAGCGATAAAATCTGTTTTATTCTACTCCTCTTGCAAACAAACAAATTCTCTCACTAGGAACTATACTTTGAGTAATTATAATTAAAAAATATGACGGCACTTCTTGTTGCCAAGTACAGCGTCAATTATGTGCTCTTATCATACACTAAAATGTTAACAAGTATAGGGACATCTTGAAGGCACATGCTTGTTTGTTAAAGTTAGCTTACTCTTTGTCGTTATGGTGTTCATCATCATCATCATCATCATCATTATTATTATTATTATTATTATTATTATTATTATTATCTAAGTGATAGCCCTTGTTGGAAAAACAGGATGCTATAAGCACAAGGGCTCCAATAGGGAAAAATAGCACAGGGAGGAAAGGATATAAATCAAACAGAATACATGTTAAGTAATGAAATAAAATATCTTAACACCAATTTCTTATGTAAATGACAAGAAAGCCAATGTTACCATATTAGCATTAAAAACTTGTAATGGAGCAACACCAATTTCTTATGTAAATGACAAGAAAGCCAATGTTACCATATTAGCATTAAAAACTTGTAATGGAGCTACGCTCAAGAGAAAGTACAGTAGTCTGTTGAAGCCAATAGACTCCTATATAAAACCACAAATGTTTTATTTACTTAAATCCCTATTGAAATGAAAAATGACTGTTTAACTATAATATATGAACACCACATACACAGCTTAACTTCTCTAACTCATTGACTTCTGGTTCAACAATTTCCTAACAAACACTTATGTAAACACTCTTATCCGTTCCCAATCAAAGAGTGTATTTACCCATTCATTCCGTCAGTCTTCGATCGTGTACTTTTATAATAATCTAATTACTGTTAGGCCGGGAGCACACTAGTGACACTGTGGCGCCACAAAGCCACAGCATCGTGTGGCGGGATGTGGTCTACCATAGGTTTCCATTGTTTTCAAAGCCACGCCACGCCTGTGGTGGGGATGAGCGACAGAGAGCCACAGTCGATTGCCACAGTCGCTAGTTTGCGAGGCAAAACTTGAAAACAATGGAAACCTATGGGAGACCACATCCCCGCAGCACGATGTTGTGGCTTTGTGGCGCCAGAGTCGCTAGTGTGCTCCCGCCCTTATGCTTCTAAAATTATAGAAGCAACTATTCGTTTCACCCTTTCCTTTAAAACTTTTCATCCTGGCATAGCGTATACATCATGGTCAGCCATTAAATGAAAATTTTAACTTTATATATAAATCTTTCCATTGTAATCCCCATAATTAATGAAGAATGGAAAGGTATAAAAAAATTGGTACACATTCATTCTTCGATATTTTGCAACTATCCTTATATCGTCAAACGTCATTTCTGCAAACATTCTTAATTCTGCATTTATACCTTTAATCCTACCGTATATCAGATCAGACTCTTCTTTCCTCCACACTTAACAACTCTTTATAATACTCACTCTATAGATACGAGTATTGTATTCTCTTCAGATAATAGCTCTCTATTTGCCTCTTTATCCTAGGATCACTTTCGTATTTAACCGTTATGTCTGCTTTTACCTCCATATAGCACAACATTTATTCTATACAGCAATATAGCTCAGACTCATAAATCTTCAGAAAACCCAATAGACGGGACCGAGTGGGTAAAAACTAATGGGAAAAAAGGGCAAGACAAAAGCAGTTCCGACAGTTTTCCTTTTACAAATGTTGAGGTCGATGGGGAATATGATAAACCTTAATCTTGGTCAGGTCTAATGGAATCAAGGGGAAAAAAAGGCATATGGGAGGAACATGGAGTTGATGGAACTGGGTAGAAGAAAACGAGGAGAGAATTTCGGAACGAAAGGA
>NC_090732.1:133908356-133918356 GCF_036898095.1 Palaemon carinicauda | reverse complement strand
CGCGAACGTTGGATCAATGAACCTAATGATGCCATGTTTTGGGACAAAGAAATCATAATCGTCCCTTTTCCTTTGGGATATTTTTATAGAAAATTTTATCAGATTATTTAACATCCCTTTTACACTGTCACTACAAATTAACTTTCGCTCACAGGGCCTATATTGCTTATTAAACAAGATAAAAATTAAATCACTATCGTAATATGATTAATTTAATAATATAAAAAGAAATATTATCGGTTTGTTGATAATTGCTGAAAAGTATTCCATAGAGCAATTTTAATAATAATAAAAAAAATTACAAATCATAAGCGTAAGAGTAAACGTACATTTACTTGTCAATCACGATGCCAAAACTGCATCAATGAGATTTCACAATTTCATCCCCGAAACAATTACTTTGCAAATTTGCTCGACAGGTCAGAACGAACAGCATATTTCATATCGAGCTGCGATGTCATATGCAATGACATCGCTTTACTCTGGTGTTTTTGGCCTTATCGTGACCCAATTCCCCTTCCATCTGACCTAATATTTTTGGACATTTTCTTAACGTTTAAACCTTCTGATTAAATCAGAGAAAATGCTCGTCCCTTCTAAAGCAAAACATGTCAAAAGAACATCCAAGATCTTAAAGTAATGAAAACAATTATAATGATTAGCATTAAAGAATACATTTTAAGAAATGTGTCTCCTTTAATGAACACTGACTCGACTGCTAATGCATCGTCCCAGACGACATCTTTCGTTCTGTCCTTGAACTTCTCTTTGCTGAAATAATTTGAGACCAATATACACAAAATATAGTGAAGTGCTCTCTCTCTCTCTCTCTCTCTCTCTCTCTCTCTCTCTCTCTCTCTCTCTCCTTAAAGTAAGGAATGTTTATAGGGCTATTTTCTCGTAGAAACAAGAAAGAAAACTCAAATCCGGGATAATGAATGTCCCCAGTTTAAATACAGTATATACCCCATATAATTAAATAAATTTTTTCTTAAATCAGAAATCTCATCATTCACTAATTTCTTTTTTATTGATAGATTTTCTGTAAGAAATAAGGTGTACGTAAGTACAGAAATAAGATTTATACATTTTGTTCAAGAAACAACGGAACAAGCTATGTTGTTGACTTTATTTTCAAAGGCTAAGTGGTTGGGAATGCGAAGTGAATTTAAGCTGGAAGCATTGGAGGGTGGCCAGCAACTTTAAGAACAATATTCGGTTTCACATAATTTCTTACATATATATACGCAATACACACGCATTATATATATAAATACACACAGACACACACATACACACACACACACACACATATATATATATATATATATATAAATATAATATCAGATAATATTACATTGGATCTCCCTCTCTGGTCACACCCAATTTTTCCTTTACCTACACATACACAGAATAGTCTGGCCTATTCGTTCCACATTCTTCTCTGTCCTTATACACCAGATACAATTCTTCTTCACTCAATGGGTCAACGACTGCACTGTAATTGTTCAGTTGTTACTTTCCTCTTGGTAAGGTAGAAGAGACTTCAGCTATGGTAAGCCGTTCTTCTAATAGGAGGATACTCCACAATCAAACCACTGTTCCCCAGTCTATGTAGGGCCATAGCCTCTGTGCCGTGGTCTTCACTGTCTTATTACTCTTCCTCTCGTTTTTTGAAGATTTTATAGATTATATATGAAAAAAAAATATTTTCCGGTTACAGCTGTTCTTAGAATATCTTACTTTGATTGTTCATGACTTCTTTCGTTGTTTCCTTTCCTCACTGGGCTGTTTTTCCTGCTTTTCAAACTACTTGTAGGACTGCAGTTTAGCTAGTAATAATAATAATAATAATAAATAATATAGAATCAGTTTTCCGCTTCTTATTAAAAATTTTAGTCACCCTCTACCCTTCAGCATACAAGGAATCCCAAAGTTGAGAGAGAGAGAGAGAGAGAGAGAGAGAGAGAGAGAGAGATTTATCACTCCTTATACCAACTTATCATTTCGACTGAACTATTTAATAAATTCATTCGTTTCCAAGTATCACTAACCGGACGAACAATATTGGTCACAAAAGTTCACATTAAAAAGTAAATAAATGCGTATAAATTTGTGTAAGGAAACAAATAAAAAAAAATGTTGCCTAATCACTGCATCATCCTTATCCTTATTTGATCGTTCTTTCATAGATTAATTTTAAATTTTGCTTCCTAATTCCTAACTCTGTTAATATTAGGATACATTAGTTCTCGTTTGGTTACGTGTAAGCCAGGTTCCGAAGAAGCACGAGCGTACAGATAGATGAAAGAGCTTCAGTGAAAAAAAGAAAATAAAAATCATAAAGCCGAAAAAAAATAAGCATGAAGAAGTTTAGGGTTGTGGTGGCCTATTGGAAATGTCTCTGCCTGGTGATCTGCCGGACTGGGGCTCAAGCGCCCGCTCTCGCAAGTTTCTTGTAGTGTAATGAACCTCCTCATCCTTCAGAGTTAAAATGGGAGTTTAAGAGTCTATAGATCTACTTGCTGTGCCATCAGCAACTATTGCCTGACCTTCCATAGTCGTAGCTTGGGTAGAGAGGTGGCTTGGGCACTGATCATATGTACAGTACATATGGTCAGTCTCTTGGGCATTGTCCTGCTAGACAGGACATTGCCCCTGCCCTTCCGTCTGCCATTCATAAGTAGCCATTAAACCTTAATACTGCTGCGAGCGATATTTTAACCTAACTGACCTTGTGTGTTTAATCTGAAGCAAAATGGATACGGTTATTGCTTTCAACGTGTCCTAACTTACTAATGGGTATAGCGTTAAGTACTCCTGCCACAAGACTCCATTTATTCTTAACTACAAAAAAAATGTGTCGAAATCTTATTTTCAAAAAGTATCACAACAGCAACTGCTCCCAAAATCCCATCATAAAAGCGTCATATTGTACCTAAAATATAAGACGTTTCCTTTGAGATAGTAGTTGTGGCTTGTGAACAAATAAAGATTGCATGATCTCTTATGCATGAGGCATTGTCTATATGCAAGCAAACAAGTGACAGCCTTTAAGCTTGAGCCAGAAGTTATGAGACAATGTTCCTTCTCGTTAGTTATTCCAGACCTGATTTAGGCTGAAATATTAGTTTCTTGTGCTGGGCGGGAAACTGGATCGCCTCTTATAATATGATTGACATCAGCGAATTTCATGGGCATCAGGATGCACAAGCTGTTCAGAATTACGCTCACTGAATAAGAATTATGAAATCACAAACAATAGCAGGCTTCTGATATAAACAATAATAATAATCGTGATCTTCCTAATCGGGTGGTTGAATCAGTAGATCTTCAAAAGTTCAAAGTTGGAGCAAATGTTTTTATGTTGACCAGGCTGACATGAGTCTTTTTATAGTTTATATAAGACATCTGTTTTTAACGTTGTTAATAGTTTATATGGGACATATCTGTTTTCTTGTTGTGACTGTTTAAGAATGATTTATTGTTAACATTCATCATTTATTTATTTCCTTATTTCCTTTCCTCACTGGGCTATTTTTCCCTATTGGAGCCCTTGGGCTTATAGCATCTTGCTTTTCCAACTAGGGTGGTAGCTTGGCTAATAATAATAATAATAATAATAATAATAATAATAATAATAATAATAATAATAATAATAATAATAATAATAATAACAGGCAGTTCCTTTTTTTCCAAATTAGTAATGCTGCTGTTTTCTGAAACTCCGAACACCCGTAGAAAAAAATTTCTCATTTGAAAAAGACTATTTTATAACACAGGTAATTGAGAATAAAGGTTTATTACGTTGGATCCGAACACACAAGGCACCTGTCAATCATTAAGCTTGAATTGCTCTATTCTATGAAGTCTATTTCTGTGATATTTTCCTTTCTAGAATTACTAACGATGATACACATTTCAGCTAGTAGTTAGCACACAGAAGTTGGGAAGCAAAACTTCCCCCACATAATGTAAAAATCACACAACGGCTAATCACAAGGCAAAATAAACTGTCTAGTTCCATTATTATAATAATCATTATCAATATTAAAATTATAATTATAATTATTATCAAAATTATAATTATTATCACAATCATAATTATCATAATTATAATCAATTATTATAATTATAATCATAATTATAACTATAATTATAATTATAATAATCATAACAGGGAAAATAGCCCAGTAAGGAAAGGAAATAAGGAAAAACTACAAGAGAAGTTTAAGAATAACTATAATATAACAAATCCTTCATATATAAGCTATAAAAACTTGATCCAATGTAGTACTGTCTGGCCAGTCAAAGGACCCAATAACTCTCAAGCGGTAGTGTCTTTATTGACTGGGTTTGCGGTTCTCTGGCGCCCTGACATCATGATCTGTATTCGTAAACACCATTCGCAGGATCAAATAACATCTAGAAGTACTAACGAAGTCAGTCGTCCAGGTGTCACCAAACTGTAAGATTGACGAAAGAATGGTAGTATTAACTGCGAGTTAACAATCTTTATGGAATGTTTCCAACCTAACAAAATTTAATATTGTGAAAACGATTGCCAAAACAGAACTGAGTCAATAGCAATTAATATACTGTAGATTGCAATTTAGACTGCATTTCACTTTGGCCATATTACAAACATCGATTTTTCCGGGGTATGCAACATTCTCTTTCCTGACGGAAAATAAGTGTTTTGTTGACGTAGAAGAATAAAAAATTTAATCTCCCTGAAAACTCGAATGTATTCCCCATGCATTAAAGTGTCCCGTTATCAATTACAGTTTTTTTTCTTTATTTTATGGAAGAAAGGACAGGGTCTCTTTCAAATTGATGTTGTGTTTTTTGCTGATCATATTTCAATACAAGCGCTTAAAATATGTAAATACTTATACATGCACGTTGAGATTAATTACATACATATGCATGCATCTGTTATGAATGACTCATGACAAATTTGCCAAAGCCCACCTCATCATGAAACATTCTTGCGTCTTGGTGTCTAGCTGCTATTGAAGAATGAAAATTGTATGGAAGTTAGATAAAAATTAATCGTAAAAGCCTTTATACGACGGAGATGACTCTTATACCAGTAAATACTGCTTTTTCTTCTTTTAGAGCATTCCTCTGGACCATCAAGCAACAGACGTTTTTCTTGTCAGACCAGTTTTTCATTTGGAAGAAATTGGTCTTAATTGTCAAGGTTGTTTTCCAGTCATCTTGCCTAGCATTCCATTTTGCATATTTTCATTTCTTTCATTATTTTCTTAGATTGAAAACCTGATATGGGAGGTTTCACTCTTATCTATTGATTAAGATATGTAAACATAGACATGAATCATCGAAATTCATAGTTAAACATTGTTCTGACATGGTGAATTGTTTTCAAAGTTTAATGCTGACCCAAAACCTTTTTGCTGGATGGTCCACCATAATCATAACTAACCATGGTTGGATCTGAGAGAGAGAGAGAGAGAGAGAGAGAGAGAGAGAGAGAGAGAGAGAGAGAGAGAGAGAGAGAGAGAGAGAGAGAGAAATTATTTTCATAACGAAGCACTGTCCAAAAAATAAAAAATAAATAAATAAAAAACACCATCAATATTTGGGTAGAAAATCTATCTTAATGTGAAGTAGTTTTAGGTGCTTGAGTAGTTATCCCCCAAACACACGTAAACAAGCACAATCATAAATTTAAAGTTTTGATCTCAGATTGTATTAACAAAATTGGGTCATAATACCAAGCGCTTGACCCGGGTAGGCCATTATTAGTACTCAAGTGCAACTATGGTTAAACACAGCAGTTCTGCTATGAAGTAAAATTTGACAAGTTTGGTTTTCTCAGCGGGGAAATAGAATTTTAGGCTGCCTTGCATGCTTAGTTGACAATGAATTCTTTCTGTATCTTATGTCAGAAGGCGTCTGAAAGTCTCAAAAACATTTATTAGTAAAAACATCGCACAAGTTTACAGACTAACCAGTGTTGTAGCGGCTGTTTATACTTATTCATGTAAACATACTTCCGCTTCTATTAAGAGGACAATGCCCCTAATAAAAATTAACTGCAATAACGATTTTATCTCCACAGAGAAATTTCATCATAAACAACACAACCCGTCTGGTACAATAAAAGCAAGATGCGCTCCACAGAATCTCTATCAGATGAAGTACTCCCACCACATTTCTTACAAAAGACCCAGAAGAATTAACGACATGTGAGCAGACGTCCAGTTCTTCCCTAATCTTTCAAGACTTACGATGCAAAATAAACGGCAAAAATGCCATTTCTAAGATTTCTTTTGTAAAAATATAGGTGGAGAGCTCTTCTTGTCCCATATTTCTAAACCATCCCAATAAGAGTCCCATATTTTGGGACATGTAATTTGATGGGAACTCTTACCACGCTCGACCACAACAGCATTTGCCTCGGCTTTCTACTGCGGACAATGGCACATAGTATCGAATAAATCTATCTCGTTCCGTACATCCCGAAGGCAAAAATGAAACGCTACTCCGACATTATCCCCATCTCCTCTGGAGATTTGCCCTAAAAAAAGACGTTCTAGTATCGGACGTCTTCAACGGAGTAAGATAAGCGTACATGTAGACATGGCAGGCAGTTTGGCAGATCTACTGAACTCTGAAAAGAAGGGAAAAAGACGTTCAGAGCGATAGACGGGCTTTGGGGGGCGATTATGCTGGAGAGGGAGTTTGAGGGAGAGGATGTCATTTTTTTTTCTTTTTTTTTTTGGCACAATTTTGGCAAGGGGCGATTGCTTTGCTTTGGTTTGCTTTGCGTCTGCTAAGGCTTCAATGGTCAAGTAGAATTTTTTATTTGTTGAATTGTTTATATTGCAAAAGGTTGTATTCTGGATATCTCTAAGCTTTGTCTGTATCGCAAAACTAGAATTTAGTATTGATCAGAAGCAATCATTTTGTTAGGTTTCACTAAATTCACTCAGGAATAGGACGGGGCGAATTGAGCTGAATGAATAAATCTAACTAAGTGGCTTCACGTTTGGTAATTTGCTTTATTAAAATATAAAGGTCATATTTATGTCTTCACTTATATTTGGGCCATTATTTAAATTCAATATTTTTCCATATTCTATGGTTGAAATTTTTCCATATTCTATTGTTGAAAACCATTACTTTGGTTTTGCAATTTAACAAGACTACAATTGAAACCTCATTTATAATTAGTAATCTATAAGAACACCAGAACCAATTTAATTTGATGATGACAGACCTAGTATTTTATCTACAAGATATTCTTATTTGTTTTGAGCATGTTGGAGACAATACAAGAGATAGAATCAATACAAGTGATAGAATCTGCATTTAATTTAAGGTCAATAACTAAGAAACATTCTTACAGTATAAGAGTTATCATATTAGCAAGGGTATCAGTAATCAAATATCTTCTGTAAGGTTTGGAAAGAAATACGTTCGTAATAACAGGGTGCGGAGTTTGATCCCAGCTGTAAAATGGGAGTCATACAGGGAAAATAAAAGGTAAAAACCAATCTTCTGAACGTGTTTCTTTACAAGATATGGCCATAACCCAATTTAGTGGTACAGAACAGAATTTGATAATATACCATTAAAACACTGGCCCATTGTGGACTAATTCAACTGTCTCTTGAAGAATAATCTCGTGCTAGGCAGACATTCTGACTATTATAGGAACTTTTTTTTTCTAATCATGTTAATAAAAAATATAACCTAAAGGAACAACATATAACGATCAGATACTCAAGGGGAGTTTGAGTAAAAAAAAAATATATATATATATATATATATTCTTTTAGCGTTCCACGAGACTTAACTTTAACCGAGAGAGAGAGAGAGAGAGAGAGAGAGAGAGAGAGAGAGAGAGAGAGAGAGAGAGAGAGAGAGAGAGAGAGAGAGAGAGAGAGAGAGAGAGAGCGTTATACAAAGTTAATATAGACCAATATAAAATCAACAGTAACAATTACAAATAAAGGAAAACATCAAGTGTTTGCAGGAAATAAAAAGCGCTATTCACATCTGGTCTGTACGCTTGTGTCTGCGTTGTCCTTGCAAGCAACCGCTTTAAAAGATTGACTCAATGCATGAACAAAATTGCATATAAATATGCTGACGGCCTCCCTGAAGGGTTAAACATTTGTTCGGAAAAAAGGGGGAGAGTGTTTGATGCATCGAGTCGATATGTTTGGTAAACACTCGGTAAAGTGGACCATAAAATTATGCAGAGGCATTTGGACGGGGGGCAAAATGGTGGCGTAAATATTCGGAGACGAAGTTTCCCCCCTTTTCAATATATAAGAATTTCACTTTTCTCTACACTGAGAGCGTTATGGGAATAATGGATTCCTTTCTTCGCTTTTCCTTATTTTCGGGATTTGGAGCAATGCTAAGAGCATTTCTAACACCGAATCTGGGTCGCCCGATAAAAGAAAAAAAAAATGCAAAATATATAAAAAGAATGGAGGCTGAAGCAGGACTTTAAAGTCTGTGGAGACAAGTCTTTGGCAACAAGATTTATTTTACATTTGTAAGCATGATTGGTTTATTGAATGCTTTGTATAGCAAAGTGCCGTATGAGCTACTCTTACCGACGCCTTAAATTTATTTCTATATAAGTTAGAATTAAATATTTAAAAGAAGATTGTTAAAAAGTCAGGAATGTCAATCATTCTAAAATTTCTAATTTTGACTAATTCCATAAGATTAAAAATACTCATTTTTTTCTCTTGAAGTAATTACAGTATATCTATGTTTGTGTATTTTAGTATTTAAAGACTGCTCACAATGTCACTAATGATTATACAAAATTATATGTGATTGCATAGTCAAGGGACTTGCAATTTCACCGAAGGAAACGTTAAAAATATTACAACAGATCTCAGGGAACTGTCTGTTCATTTCCATCTAGAATCAAACTCTGGAACTCTCTCTGGACTAAAGGTTTTTTTTAATCTCCGAAGTCAGCCTCCTCTTCTTCCGAGATGACCCAGATGACCCACCCTCTTTCTGAATCACATCTTTTTCTTGAATTCTTTGGGCCTTGTTAGATAAAGCTAATAGGATGATTGCGTGACAGGGCTTTACAATAAATAAAAACTTGTCTTGATGTTATAAAAATTCAGTAATAAGGCCAGAAAAAACGTGATTCAGGAATAAAGTGAGGTCACACATAATTCAGGTATGAGGTCGGGTAAAAGATAATTAAGGAATAAAGTCAGGTAAAACATAATTCTGGAATAAGGTCAGGTAAAACATAATTCTGGTATAAAGCCATGTAAAATACAATTAAGGAGTAAGGCAAGGAAAACATAATTCAGGAATAAGGTCAGGTAAAACATAATTCTGGAATAAAGCCAGGTAAAATACAATTAAGGAGTAAGGCAAGGTAAACATAATTCAGGAATAAGGTCAGGTAAAACATAATTCTGGAATAAAGCCAGGTAAAATACAATTAAGGAGTAAGGCAAGGTAAACATAATTCAGGAATAAGGTCAGGTAAAACATAATTCTAGAATAAAGCCAGGTAAAATACAATTAAGGATTAAGGCAAGGTAAACATAATTCAGGAATAAGGCCAAGTGAATCATAATTCAGGAATAAGGTCAGGTAAAACATAATTCTGGAATAAAGCCAGGTAAAATACAATTAAGGATTAAGGCAAGGTAAACAATTCAGGGATAAGGCCAAGTGAATCATAATTCAGGAATAAGGTCAGGTCAAACAAAATTCAAGAATAAGATGAGGTAGAACCAAATTCAGGAATGTCAGGTAAAACATAATTCAAGAAAAAGGTCAAGTAAAACAAAATTCAAGAATAAGGTCAGGTAAACATAATTCAAGAATAAGGCCAGGTAAAACATAATTCAGAAATAAGAAAAAGTAAATCCTAATACTATCGTAAATAAAATTTTGAGAGTACTTCAATAAGTCGGTTCTCACTCAATTTCTGACATTAGCAGTAGGTTACACAGAATTTCTTTTTAACGAT
>NC_090732.1:133895856-133903356 GCF_036898095.1 Palaemon carinicauda | reverse complement strand
ACCTTCTCTCTCTCTAGAAACTAACACATCTAAAAAATTTAATTTATTTCCTTCCTCCTTTTCTATTGTGAACTTTATATTATTGTGCTGTGAATTAGCAAAATCCATGAAGGAGTCAGCACAAAATTCATTTCTGAATAAAGCGAAGGTGTCATCAACATATCTGACATAAAACAGTGGAAGGTACCTCAAAGGGCAATTTTCAAGCATGGTCTCCTCCAGGGAGCACATAAACATGTTAACAAAAGTGGGTCCCAGAGGGGAACCCATAGCCATTCCATCCACTTGTTTATACAACTTGCCATTAAAAACAAAAGCAGTGTCCAGCACCGCCAACTCTAAAAGTTTCTTAAAAGACGTGCGATTAAAAGAATTAAAAGTGGCATTAGGTTCTAGAAATAATTTGTTTAAAATAATATCTATTGTTTCCTCCACAGGTACATTCGTAAATAATGACTCAACATCAAGACTAGTCATAAAAAGATCTGAGTCCTGAGATGTTATGGCTTCCTTAAATGCATAGGAGTTACTCAGTGAAAATGAATTTTTTGTTAGAGGTTCTAGGAAGGGAATGAGGAATTTAGCTAGTTTGTAATTTGGTGTATTTAAAGAAGATAATATAGGCCTCAGTGGAATATTAGGTTTGTGGATTTTGGGCAAACCATATAGAATGCCGTATGAAGACCCCGAACAAAACAAATTTTGATAATTAGTATCACTTATAGAATTTTCATTTTTAAGTGTTTTCAAAAACCTGTTAATTTTATCCTCAGTTTTAAAGATATTATTAAAATCTGGATCCCCTAGTTTCACAAATTTAGACTCGTCATTTAGAATATTCTCTATTTTACCCACGTATTCCTCTCTCTCCAGTATTACAGTCCCTTTTCCTTTATCTGGTTTAGTAATGACAAGGTTCTCTCTTTTGGCCAGCATTTTCAGTAGGTCAAAATCAGTTCTCCTAAAAAAGGGTGTCCACCTGGTTTTAAGTTTTCGGAATGCAGTGTGCGACAGTTCAAATAGTTGAGATTGCAGGTTACCAAGATTAATGTCAAAGGGCAGAGATTTAAGCCTTTGAAATAATGACTCAAGAGGTAGAAAAAACTTGCAGTAGTTAGGTTTAAAGTTCGGAAGACAAAAATCCAACCCAAGCGATAATAGATACTCTTCTCTTTTTGACAAAACATATTTAGAATAATTAAAAACAGTGGTTCGGTCTTCGTTAAAATTTGGAATAAAAACACCCAAGCTTCTAAGTTTCCTGTTGTGACAATCTTGTACGGTAGAAACGTACTCAGAAATACTCCTATTAAAAAGTTTTTTAAAAATTATTGAGTCAATCAAGGTAAAATTTTTACATACATTTCTAAGACTACTGTTGATGACATCGTTATGCTTGTTAACAGATTTTTGTTTATTCGTTATTTCTATTTCTAAAAGATATTTGGTGGCATCATGATAAAATTGTGATTGGTACAAAGATGATCTATACAGTTTAAATTTTACAAAATTAGGTACAATGTTGTTCAATTGGCAATACTGAAGAAATTCTAGATCAAGTTTGGCCTTTTCAAATTTCCTGACACGCCTCTCGAGAGTCCTGCACTGCGAGAGTAGTTCAGCTCCGTAGCGATGTCGAACAAGCTCGTGGAAATGAAGGAAGCCTCTTGATCTAATGCGAAGTAGAAAAAGCAGTACGTAGAAAAAGCTTTGAAATTCCATGTTGAAGGCAGTTCTCTGTTGGTTCCACTCACAGCTACGCCCAAGTTGAAATAAGTCCAAGAGAAGGTGGCGGCAGCCAGTAATTTGCATTTTTCAAAGTGGACAGGGAAATAGGCAGTTCTAAAATTCTGAGTACGTTTCTACCGTACAAGATTGTCACAACAGGAAACTTAGAAGCTTGGGTGTTTTTATTCCAAATTTTAACAAAGACCGAACCACTGTTTTTAATTATTCTAAATATGTTTTGTCAAAAAGAGAAGAGTTTCTATTATCGCTTGGGTTGGATTTTTGTCTTCCGAACTTTAAACCTAACTACTGCAAGTTTTTTCTACCTCTTGAGTCATTATTTCAAAGGCTTAAATCTCTGCCCTTTGACATTAATCTTGGTAACCTGCAATCTCAACTATTTGAACTGTCGCACACTGCATTCCGAAAACTTAAAACCAGGTGGACACCCTTTTTTGGGAGAACTGATTTTGACCTACTGAAAATGCTGGCCAAAAGAGAGAACCTTGTCATTACTAAACCAGATAAAGGAAAAGGGACTGTAATACTGGAGAGAGAGGAATACGTGGGTAAAATAGAGAATATTCTAAATGACGAGTCTAAATTTGTGAAACTAGGGGATCCAGATTTTAATAATATCTTTAAAACTGAGGATAAAATTAACAGGTTTTTGAAAACACTTAAAAATGAAAATTCTATAAGTGATACTAATTATCAAAATTTGTTTTGTTCGGGGTCTTCATACGGCATTCTATATGGTTTGCCCAAAATCCACAAACCTAATATTCCACTGAGGCCTATATTATCTTCTTTAAATACACCAAATTACAAACTAGCTAAATTCCTCATTCCCTTCCTAGAACCTCTAACAAAAAATTCATTTTCACTGAGTAACTCCTATGCATTTAAGGAAGCCATAACATCTCAGGACTCAGATCTTTTTATGACTAGTCTTGATGTTGAGTCATTATTTACGAATGTACCTGTGGAGGAAACAATAGATATTATTTTAAACAAATTATTTCTAGAACCTAATGCCACTTTTAATTCTTTTAATCGCACGTCTTTTAAGAAACTTTTAGAGTTGGCGGTGCTGGACACCGCTTTTGTTTTTAATGGCAAGTTGTATAAACAAGTGGATGGAATGGCTATGGGTTCCCCTCTGGGACCCACTTTTGCTAACATTTTTATGTGCTCCCTGGAGGAGACCATGCTTGAAAATTGCCCTTTGAGGTACCATCCACTGTTTTATGTCAGATATGTTGATGACACCTTCGCTTTATTCAGAAATGAATTTTGTGCTGACTCCTTCATGGATTTTGCTAATTCACAGCACAATAATATAAAGTTCACAATAGAAAAGGAGGAAGGAAATAAATTAAATTTTTTAGATGTGTTAGTTTCTAGAGAGAGAGAAGGTTTTAATACCATGGTTTTTAGAAAAAAGACTTTTACTGGATTAGGTTCGAATTTTTATAGCTCTTGTTTTTAAAATTTTTAATTAAACTCTATTTTTACTCTTCTCCACAGAGCATTCCTTCTTACTTCTAGTTGGGAATATTTTCATACTGAAGTGCTTTACTTATGTGATTATTTTAAGAAAAACTGTTTCCCGACTAAATTATTTTTTAAGCATCTCAACAAATTTTTAAATGATAAATTGGCTCAGACTCCAAAAATAACAACAGTACCTAAGCTCAAATTTTATGCGAGTTTTCCTTTTATGCATGATGATTCCTTTAGACAGAAGTTTACAAAAATCATACAACAACATTTTCCAGCTGTTGTAGTAAACTTAATTCCCAAGAATCCTCTCACAGTTGGCTCGGTTTTTCGCTTTAAGGATCGATTGAGTCCTTTGATGTCCTCTGGTGTAGTGTATCGATATATTTGCCCAAAGTGTAACTCTGGGACCTACGTAGGATCTACCAAGAGGTTGTTGAAGGTCAGAATTGACCCTCATAGAGGTGTTAGTTTTCGAACAGGTTGCAGAATATCCAATCCAGAACATTCAAATATTCGCAATCATACTAAAATTTGCAAAATAAATATAGACAATAAAGATTTTAGCATTATAGGACAGGTATCTAATTACCATGACTTGCCTATTCTGGAGTCAATTTTTATTAAAACACTGGTTCCGTCGTTAAACGCCCAAACTTCCTCCACTCAATTGTACTTGTCATAGATTTCTTTATTTTGTTCTGTAATTGTTGATGCCATTCAGTTTTTATATGCGCTTCTGCGAGGTTGGTTCCTCTTCTGTTTTATGTATATTTTTACTTGAATTTTTAGTTTTTTACTAATTTTTACTTTTTATATTTTTTTATATTTGTATATTTTTTAATACTGTTTCTTAATGTTATATATGTACTTCTTATTTGTAGCCCTGGAAGATGTGATAATGACGATCACGAAACGTCGGGATATATAATAAATGGAATTTTAGAACTGCCTATTTCCCTGTCCACTTTGAAAAATGCAAATTACTGGCTGCCGCCACCTTCTCTGATTATATATATTATATATATATATATCATACATATATATTATATATATATATATATTATAATGTATATATACATATATATATATTATAAATATTATATCTATATATATATATATATATATATATATATATATATATATATATATATATATATATATCATATACATATATATTATACACACACACATTACATATATATATATATATATATATATATATATATATATGTATATAAATATACATATATATATACATATATATATAATGTGTGTATGCGTGTATATAATTGGGTTTGGAGCCGGAGTTTGAAAGGCTAAGTATGTGAAAACCCAAAACATGGTATCATGGTAGGTATGACATTCCTGGAGTCAATGAGAATGGGAATAATGTCGAAAACGTGTTTTTATAGTGACTAAAAGTGTTATAATGTGAAGCGTTATCAAGGAAGAATATTAAAAAATATAACTGGAAGGATATAACCTAGAGGATGAGTATGGTTGATTAATTGTTTGTGCAGAATAGATGAAAAGCATACTGATGGAAGTTACGGTGAGGAGAATAGAGGCTGGAAATATATCCGAGAGAATGTGGATGAATTGTGGGCAGGGGTTAGAGACAAGGAATTAGATAGAGCAAAATTTTATGAATCAGTTATAAGGACCGATTGGAGTATATAAGGGTATTGAAGGGTTAAAAAAACAGAAAGTGATGCGATGAGAAAATAAAAGCCACAGTGAAAGAAAATAGAGATGATGTATGACTTAGTACGATGACTGAGAAGTAATCATGTTTAGGCCATACAAGAGGATATAAGTGACACATAAAGAAAGTGGGAGAGAAAATAGAGATAATTAATGATAATATGAGATGTAAATAATTACGAGCTTGAAGAAAATATACAATTTTTAAAATTAAGTCAAGGCAGAGAAGGGTTAATGGATAACTGGAACTCAATAAAAATGCGGTTGGAAAGATGGCAAGTGAATTCAGTCCTAGGCAGATGGAACGAGCATTTTGATGGTTTACTTAATGTGAAATATACAAGAGCAGATGAGATAAATAAAAGACGATTGACAAAGCTTATTGCAAAGTGGAAAATGTTTGTGGAAGTGGATGTCGAGGAAGCGAAAGGTGCAATTACAAGGTCGAAGGATGTTAAGACAAGTATTGATGTGATTACATGTATTTTACTATTGTACAGTGGTGACAGTGGGACGAAGAGACAGACCAATGACCAAGTTTGTAAATCATGTAAGGAGAAGGGAAAAGTTCTTTAAAATAATTGGGAAGTCGAAGAGGTGTTCCACTGTATAAAGTTAAAAGATGATAGATGTGACTATGAAAATTAATTAGTATATCAAGAAGCGTGAATGGTAAAATTATGGTTTGGAAAATAAGACATAATAAACTAAGAGGGGAACACCAGTAAAGTTTTAACCAAGAAAAGCGACGTGTGGATGAAGTATTCATTTGGAAATAGTTAAGTTAGAATTGAGAAAATACAGGAACAAATAATAAGTATTATATATGGACCTAGGAGAATCTCATAATCAATAGAGAGGCAAGTAATGTGGGGGGGGGGGGGTGAGAATGTATGGTGTAAAAAATAAATTCTTCAGAGCAATATAAGTTGATATGATGGTAGTAAAGCATGAGTTAAAACTCGTAAAAAGCAGAGACTGGTTAGGTGTAATAATTGACCTGAGTACAAAAGAATATCAAAGTCTGGGCGCAACTGTAAGGTCTTGAATATTTCCATGAAGACAATGAATATTGCAATACAGCAGACGACACTGACGAACTCTAGGAGGTACTGGTCCCGGATCTAGCTCCACGTCTTCAGACGGCATAACAATTAATGGTCATCAAAAGATACATCATACTTAAAAAATAAATTAACAAGAATGATAACAAAAACATATACAGAAATATGAATGAAGTGATTGATCAAACCCATAGACTGGAAAAAAGTCGGAAATACCCTCCAGGATATGCACTTAAAAAAAAAAGGAAGAAAAAAAATAAGATTATACAATAGTGTTCCAGAGTGTACCCTCAAGCAAGAGAACTCTAACCCAAAACAGTGGAAGACCATGGTACAGAGGCAATGGCACTAACTAGAAGAGCTGCTTACCTTAGATAAAGAGTCTTCTACCTTTACCAAGAGGAAAGTAGCCACTAAACAATTACAACAGTAATTAGCCCCTTGAACGAAGAACAATTGTTTGGTAATCTCAGTGCTTGTGCCCTGGCCAACCTACTACCTAATAACCCAAAAACAATGAGTTTATAATTAGCAGGGTCAATAGTATCTCTAAAGTCAAGAATAATCATAAGAACTTCGTGATCAGAATCTGAAAGGGCATCGAAAGTATCAAGGCCTTTAGTAAAACCAAACTGCAAAATAGGGAACATTTGGCTATTTTCAGCATTCAGCTCTATTATTCACGCATTCAAAACCTCTAGATAATATAGTGGTTGTTGATATTCAGTCAAAATCAGAAGGGCTAGATCTGCCCACTCAACATTATGGAGTAATTTTGCCAATTCTATAGAAAATGGTAGCAAAACCTTTCTATCAAACTCAATAAAATTAAAAAACAATATAAAACCTAAAAAATCGTCAGTTCCCCCTCAAAAATACCTACTATATCTAACGTTCTGGGAGCATTAAGGAAAAGTAAAATATAATTTATTACATGGGGCCAAGATTTAAATTAATCAGTTTCTCTACAGTATTATTATTATTATTATTATTATTATTATTATTATTATTATTATTATTATTATTATTATTATTATTATTATTATTATTATTATTATTATTAATTGCAAAGCTACAACCTTAGTTGGAAAAGCAAAATGCTATAAGTCCAGGGGTTCCAACAGGAAAAATAGCCCAGTGGGGAAAGGAAACAAGGCAAAATAAAATATCATAAGAGTAACATCAAAATAAATATCTCCTATATAAACTAGGAAAACTTCAACAAAACAAGAGGAAGAGAAAGAAGATAGAATAGTGTACCGGAGTGTAACCTCAAGCGAGAGAACTCTAACCCAATCGACAGTGGAAGACCATGGTACAGAGGCTATGGAACTACCCAAGACTAGAGAACAATGGTTTGATTTTGGAGAGTCCTTCTCCTAGAAGAGCTGCTTACCATAGCTAAAGAGTCTCTTCTACCCTTATCAAGAGAAAAGAGGCCACTGAACAATTACAGTGCAGTAGTTAACCCCTTGGGTGAAGAAGAATTGTTTGGTAA
>NC_090732.1:133873356-133890856 GCF_036898095.1 Palaemon carinicauda | reverse complement strand
AGGGATATTCCATTTTTAATTAGTAAATTTCATTCGAAATTACCGGGTTTTATTTGGGGTTTTAACAATTTTTTTGCATATGTAATCGTTGGTAATGAAAGTTGAATGCATTTTGTCGTATTCTGAACTATCTTTATGAGAGAGAGAGAGAGAGAGAGAGAGAGAGAGAGAGAGAGAGAGAGAGAGAGAGAGAGAGAGAGAGAGGAGAGAGAGAGAGAGAGTGTGTGTGTGTTTTGTTTCCATTAAAATCCCAAATCGGACTTCATCGCCCCCAATTTGAGAATATTTCATTTGCAAATGATATAACTTTCAACAATAACCCTGAATTAAGATCGGTGATTTCGAGGATGACTATCCGTAAATATTTTGTCTTTATATACATATCCAGAGTCAAGCTAAGGTGCCCCATGATCGGTTCTGTAAGTAATTTGCGGAAAAGAAGGTCCAAAATCGAGACAATATTTCCCATGAGAATTAAACGCATGATCAAAATATGTGATTCCCAATAATGCATTGATCTTATTAGGAACGTTTTCTAATAAGACAAAGCAATATTGGAGACAGACATGGCCATACACACTCGTATGTATGTATGTATATTTCATATGTATATATAATATATATATATATATATATATATATATATATATATATATATATATATATATATATATATATATATATATATATATATATATATATATATATATAGTGTGTGTGTGTGTGTGTGCTGAAAATATAACTCTCTTACTCGGGATGACTTCAAATAAATTGCAGACCAAATCATAAGCCGACAAGTCAGCAAATAATCGAAATTGAATCCTTTACAGATAAGGAAAAGGTATACCCGAAGTACGCTCTCCTCTCCCTATCCCGAAGGATCTTGAATTTTTATGACTCCTTGAAACAGGCACTCTTCTCTTTACAGCCTCCTGCCCAATTTGACGTTGAATGAATTCAAGTATCTACTTCGGAAACGCAGAAAGCTTCACTGAACCGAAGCGGGTGATTTGGTCGAGAGGATATCGTCCGAAATGTGAAAAAAAATCTAAATCTAAATAAATAGTAAGAAGCGTAGTACACGATATTGCTAAAGGATCGATGATTGAAGCTATATTAATATCATCGAATCCTTTCAGTAACTAAATAGACAACTGGAGGATTATGTGAATACAGCCCGCTTTCTATCATAATTGCCCTTATCATAAATCCATTATTATTCTATCAAGGATATGATACATACCAACTACTATAAATAAATTTCAGATTTTCTCTCTCTCTCTCTCTCTCTCTCTCTCTCTCTCTCTCTCTCTCTCTCTCTCACACATTTCCTAGGTATCTTGCATAAACACTAGACACTGATGCCCAACAACATCAGCACCCATGCCTCTACAAGGTAAGAGTCAAATCTCCTTATCCTAAATTTATTGCCTTTAAAGAGCTCTATTTATGAACTAGCCTCTAAAACGAGCATATTGTTATCAATAAGCTCCATCTCATCCAGTTTATTGTTCCATACGCTCCGTATAGCCCCGAGACCACTTATGTTTTATAGCTCTTCTTCAAGAACAATAGTTGTCTTGTATAGACGGATATTTTGTAATAATATAGACGTAAATTGGCGTAGTAGACCCCACTTTTTGATGGACCTTGGAGAGAATCGTTACGAATATCGAAACCAGTTCCTTTTTTTTTTCTTTTTGATTGGTTGATTAATATATCAACAAAGTAATTTCTACACTATGGTGTCATAGCAAAAGGTTTCGTCATAATGACCAGAGATATGCAGGACATTAGGTTTGATACACCTAAATTCTCAGTAATAAATAGTCACATTTTCTTTTTTAAAAGTGGAGTCATGTAATCTTTGACCCATTAAAATATTATGTCAGAAATAAACACAGTACTTATATCCATTCGAGAATAGGAGCCACAAGATTCATTCAGGATTCATATACCAATGGTCTTGAACAGTACTTTCCGGCAAATTTGACTCTTTGAAGACCTGAGGCATCCCTCATAGACAGAAAAATGAAATAAGAGTATTATATTTCATCAAGACTGGTTTTCATATTTAAACTAGAACCTGGCATTGTTTTGATGTATTGCCTTAGGGCCAAAATGTTACGACACTGCTCTATTGCTCATCTATATAGCTTTGATTATATTTTTTGATTATAAAACTTCTAAAGTACTGCGTAGTATTGAGCCTCGTGATGGAGAAGGCCTGGCTATTAGAATTAACTGCCTGCCTAGTATTACGAACAGGATAGAATTGTCCAGGGAGATCTGACTGTAAAGGATGGTCAGAGTTATGAAAAATCTTATGCAACATGCATAATGAACTAATTGAACGACGGTGCCAGAGATTAATATCTAGATCAGGAATAAGAAATTTAATAGACCGTAAGTTTCTGTCCAACAAATTAAGATGAGAATCAGCAGCTGAACACCAGACAGGAGAACAATACTCAAAACAAGGTAGAATGAAAGAATTAAAACACTTCTTCAGAATAGATTGATCACCAAAAATTTTGAGACTTTCTCAATAAGCCTATTTTTTGTGCAATTGAAGAAGACACAGACCTTATATGTTTCTCAAAAGTAAATTTACTGTCGAGAATCACACCTAAAATTTTGAAAGAGTCATACATATTTAAAGAAACATTATCAATACTGAGATCCGGATGTTGAGGAGCCACCGTCCTTGACCTACTTACAATCATACTTTGAGTTTTGTTAGGATTCAACTTCATACCCCATAATTTGCACCATGCCCTAATTCTAGCTAAATCTCTATTAAGGGATTCACCAACCCTAGATCTACATTCAGGGAATGGAATTGATGCAAAGAGAGTAGCATCATCTGCATATGCAACAAGCTTGTTTTCTAGGCCAAACCATCATCGGTCCACAAATGAGGAGTAAGTAAAATTTTTTATAGATATTACTGACATTACTAGTTTTGTCTTCTTTGCTGTTTAAATCTTGACCCTCACCAGATTTTGGCACTTTTCATAACACGGACGGCTAGGGGGTTGATAAGACATCCTTCCTGTTTGGCCCCTAGTTGACCTAGAGGGAAAGAACGAGCATATCGGACGTCACCAGATGAAGCGATTGGTACCCTTTTTATTAAGGTCCTAGATCAATCGATAACCTTGAGGTCAGGCCAAATTCGGGTATTTAGTTTTTTAGTCGATTACACCAACTCTAATCGAGAAACGGGAGTTAATTGTGTATCAACGTGTTTCTCTCGTCGAGTTACATCGAATCATGTTCTTTTGACCTCAAAATGCATTTTAAATTTTAACATCAGGTCAAGGCCACGGGTTTGGCACACATGGTGACATCAAAGGATAAATGTCTAACGTGTTTTACGAGTTATATGTTAGGGTTGACAAAAAAATCGGCACGGCACATTTGACGCGACTTGGCATCAATCAACCTGCGACCGGCCCCATAAAATTTCCTCGGTGCTGGTGCGTCGAACAGTGCCACCCCCGTCACGATCAGCCCAGTCATTTGGCCGACAGATCCGAAAATGCTTAAACATACCCACTCACATACTCACAAACATCTCAGGCTCAATTTTTCTCTCACGAAGAAATTTGTGGATCTAAAAGCAAGCTATTGCACACATTTACTTTCTTTAATTTTGGATTACTAAGAAAATGCCTTCAAACCGAGTCTTGAATGACTACTGTAGCTTTTCTCTCTCTCTCTCTCTCTCTCTCTCTCTCTCTCTCTCTCTCTCTCTCTCCTCTCTCTCTCTCTCTCTCTCTCTCTCTCCGAGTAATTCATGAATATGGATAATAATCCGAGGTACTGGGGGCCTTAGAGGCCATCCACTAGTCTTGTTTGTTTAACAGGGGACAAACCCCCCCCCCCCAGTTGCACTATGAAGTAAAAGCTAAAAGGATGTTGCACTGCAAGATGGAAGAATGGAAGCTGGAGCGGCGATATAGAAGAAGGTTTAAAAGTGAATTCAGCTTGGGCAGGGTGACGAAACGCTACAAAGGCCATCAAGTAATGCCTACAGTACACTGCAAAGGTGTACTGATAGCACTTACCCCATACCAAAATTTTGTTTTTTAAATCTTTTTCATTTCGAGTCTATGACATAGTTTTAGTTTAAAAGAAAATTGTACTTTAATTTTAATTCTTCTTTGAAGGAGAAAATTTTTTTCTTCAACGTAATCTAAGTTTATTGTGTATACTTTTGCACTGCATGTTTTATGAGAGATATGTTTACACTTAGGATTAAAAAAAAAGTTTTCGTTTACTCTGTCCTGGGGAAAGCTACTAGATCAAAATGATTAATAGTGAGGGCTATAAAGTTTACTTCTTTTTATTTTGCAAAATGTCCATATTGATAGGTGTATATCTGTCTATATCTATACACATTTCACACATACATAAATATTGTAATCATACACACACGTAAAAAATGACACTTATACAAATATGCATATGTACCTATAGAGTACGCACGTCGTGTGCGTGTACTCAAAGTATACGAATTCCTATTTATCTATCTTTTTTGTGTGAAGGATGATAAGGGGAGAAGAGGAAGCTACAGAGATACGGGATACACGACCAGACAAATAAACACACACACGCATATACTGTACATGTGTATGTGTATGTATGTGTATATATATATATATATATATATATATATATATATATATATTTATATATGTATAATACACACGTATATATATATATATATATATATATATATATATATATATATATATATATATATATATATATATATATGTTTGTGTGTATGAATATATATCTATATTGAATGGCCACTTCATTACACTCACATAGTAAGGTGAATTGTGGATGAAAACCTCCAAAACCATACACGCTTCACATCCTGATATCGAAGGCTTTCATGTCATTTAATCAAAATAATAATTTTAATAATCATCATCTTTATCGTACTGAAAAACAATACCAGTACTGAGATTAATAATAACAAATCATAATACTTTATCCATCTTTTTTTATTATTCCGTATTCAAAATGAACACATTACCTCTAAGATGAGTTTTATTTTCAATCTATTAATTCAACCCTACCATTTGCTTAACTCTTCAAGTTTCATCACAAAATTTTGCACAAATCCTGCCATCTTAACCCACTCCAACGTATCCAAATCTATCATACTTCCAACATCCATATCAACATTTATCGCTCAATGTTCATTCTTTTCACTTCATCAAATAACTTGATTGTTGCTCTTATCTTTTCTCAACCTTCTCTTGTAACCTTTTATATTCTTTTACAATCCTCTTCAGTTTATTCTTTTTATATTCCACCCGATATCGAATAAACACCTGCTATTTTCACAACCCATCTCATTCCCTGTTCATATGAGGACAAGAAAATAATTTCTCTAAAAGTAGCCAATAGCCGCATCTCATTAGAAATGACGTATGTCAATAATTTGAAGTTATTTCACCATCCGGAATAATAAAGTGCAGACTGACAGTGTTGGGGGTGTTCGTGCGAGGTTGGGAAGAAAACACAATCTTGAAATTAACGTAAGTTCTATTGAGAAGGTGCAATACAAGAACTAAATACAACAGGCAGGAAACACTTCTGCCTTGGGTGACGAACGATAATACAAGCACACTGTGTGATGCCCCAAGGCTGGGAAGTACATTGTTGCCATGTCTTCAGGGCGTTGCCACACTTGGTATTGTATTGGATAATTATGTATAACAACATTGTAATATGATGCATATACACATATGAATACATAGGGGGTGTATTTATTTACAAGAGACATACAATAAATGAGACACATAAATCATTTAAGGTATGAATATATGTTAACGTCAGTTAAATTAACGGTCTCACATTTTATATATCTAAACCTCCCCCCACACCACACTCGTAGTTCCATTCTCGAGAGAACTCCTTCTAATGAGCCTTTGAGATCTGCGTGGGAACACTTGGGGGTTGGGGACTAAGGACCTTTCTATGTCCGTGTAAGGCGCCATAGGTAAATGGGGGAGGGGGTCAACACCAGGTGTTGGCACTGGACGTAGAAAGCAGCGGTTATGCCACCAAACTCGGCCACTGGGAAGACGCACCTGATAGTCCCGTGATCTGCCAAAACTGTCTGCCCTATTCCCAACTTGGGAAGTGGCTGGGCGTGTCGGTCGTATTGTAGTTTTACTTGTTCAGCAAGGGCAGCTGCACGGCAGTCACAGTCCTCAGAATAGGCCTGCCATTCCTCTGAAAAAGACTGTGGATGAGCAGATACACAGGTACGGAGTGGGCGGTCATACAAAATCTGTGCTGGAGAGCAGCCTGTGAAGTTTGGAGTATTACGAAGTTCCAAGAGGCCTCGATCAAATTCTTCGCAGTTAATATTGCCAGAAGATGCTGTCTTGAGAATTAAATGCTTAATGGCTTTTACAGAAGCTTCTGCATGGGCATTCGACTGCAGGTAATGTGGTGATGATATGATGTGGTGGACACCCCATCTCATCGTGAAATCTTGGAAGTCTTTGCTGGCGAATTGAGGGCCACCATCAGTTCTGAGACGAAGGGGAACACCGACTTCCCTGAAGTAAAGTCAGAAGATACGTATGGTGTTGGAAGCAGTAGTGTCTTCTTTACATGGTACCACAACACGCCAACCAGAGAGCTGATCGGTTACAACGAGGAATGACTTCCAAGTGACACTGAAAAAGTCAGCTGAGACAGACTCAAAAGGCCTCGTAGGGTGGTCATCATTCAATAAGGGTTCCTGCTGAAGGCTAGGCTGCAGCAATTGGCATGATTCACAAGCTTTGACAGTACTGGTGATATTCGAGTCAATTCCCGGCCAAAAAACGGTCTGTCTTGCACGTCGCTTTGTGGCTTCCACTCCTCGACGACTATCATGAAGACTAGCGAGATACGACGGCAGAGGGCAACAGGGACGACAATTCTTGCTCCATAGAGGACCAAATCACCATCAGTTGAGAGGTTTTCCCTTGATTTCCAGAAAGGGAGTAACGACTGGTGTTGGTTATAACGGCTCAATGGAAATCCTGAAGTCACACAATTCACAAGATGGGTCTATGATAGATCAGCTCTTGCTGCAGCTTGGAGTTCCTGAAGTGTCCTATGTGCATCTTTGGGCCTAGAATCTTCTTCGGTGATGACAGCATTGACACTGACAATATATCTGACGTGTGTTGTGACATCAGCACAAGTGATTTCATCTTTTGGAGTAGGCAGACTGACTGGACCTCGAGATATGGCATTTGGAATGCTGAGCTGCTTACCAGGCTGCCACACTGCTGTGAATAGGTAAGGTGAAATCTTTTCCTTGAGACACTGAAGGTGAGGATTCTCCACTGCATCAAGTGAATAATGATTAAGAATTGGGTTGAGTGGCCGGTGATCAATCATCAGGGTAAAATGCTGAAGACCAGCCAGATACAGCCTACACTTAGACATAGCCCAGACTACAGCTAACAACTCTAGCTCTATAGTAGCGTAGCGAGACTCGGCATCTGTGAGGAAATGGGAGCCACATTGAACTAGACGAAGTCTGCCATTACTATGGTCCTGTATCCAATTCCACATAGGTGAGAGGCATCAGTCTGGAGAATTACCGGCAATGCAGAATCAAAGGAGGCAAGGACTGGGGGGTTACCAAGGCGGCTTTGACTCGACGAAATGCCTTGTCAAGATCGGGAGTCCAAACGAATGCTCTCTTGGGGCTCATTAGAAGTCGTAGGGGCTGAGCTGTAGCAGCAATCTCCGGGGTATATTCGGCCAACTGGTTCACTAAACCCATGAATGATCGAAGGTCAGTCAAATTGGTTGGTGTTGGAAAGTCCCAGATTGCACTGACTTTGCCAGGATCAGCTGCTATACCCTCTTCTGAGAGCTGATATCCACTAAAGGACGCTTGAGATGCAGCAACCACAAACTTGTGTCTGTTGAGAGTAATCTTGAATTTGCGGCATCTAAGAAGCATCTCGTAGATTTATTGAAGACGAGTGTAATAATCTTCATCAGAAAGAAGTATGTCATCCAGGACCTTTACATAGTTCTGCCTTCCTTGAAGGGCCATATCACCACGGAGACAGAAGGCGTCCCCCGTAGCTGCAAAACCCATTGGGCCTCTGCAATGTTTGAAACGGCCGTACGGTGTAATGAAGGTTGTCAAGTGTTGGTCCTCTTCAGCAAGTGCCATCTGCCAATATCCACATAAGGCCTCTGCTGTAGTAAAATATCTTGCCTTTGGGGTAACACTACGGATGGCAGAGAACTGAATTGGAGAAGGTTGGGTTGGTCGGGACACTTGGCTGTTGAGCTTAGTGAGGTCAACAGTGATAAGGACACCCGAGTCCTTAGCTACTGCGATGAGTGGATGGCACTATTCTGAGGGTTCATCACCGGCAGGCTTGATAATTCCTTGGGTTACCATGGAGGCGAGTTCTTCCTTAACTTGGTCGCGAAGAGCAAAGGGTATCTGGCGGGGAGTGTGGACAGCAAAAGGTACTGCACCATCCTTGAAGTGGATCCTCACTGGAGGACCCGTCATCGGCTGGAGTGGTGTTGTCTTGAGATCTTCTTTGGTGACCAGAACACCCTTAATTCCCGTAGAAGAAATTATCTTGCCTCGGTAGGGGATGTGGTAGCAGAAAGGGGAAATTCCTTGCATCTTTTGACATGCTTAACTTCCAATATTGGCTTTGGATAGTCAGGAGAAATAATTGCTAATTCTATACAGTGGCTGTAAGACAACAATGGTGTTTGGACACAGTCATGAACCTGTAAAACAGCAGAACAGGACTGCTTACCCAGCATAAGAGTGGCTTGGAAGGTACCCAAAGCAGGTGTCATAGCTGAACAGTCGGCAGTTAGAGTTACAGTTGTAGGAAACTGCTTGAAACTACGAAGTAGCTTAAGTAGATCAAGATACTGGGGTCCTACCACAGAGACTTCGGCGCCTGTGTCGGGTAACATTTGAATTCAGGATGTAACATTTCCATATGTTAGAAGAACACAGACAGGCTTAGGTCACTTGCTGAAAGTTTCAACTCTACAACAGCTGGACTTCTTTACGACCTTTGATTTACCTGATGATGGGGTAGCTTTGTCACTTGAAGAGCCACCCTGTGTACTCTCATTTCTCTTTGCCTTACAGTATTTATCATAATGTCCCACACTGTTACAAACTCGGCGCTGTGCTGCGTTGGCTGGGCACTTTGGAGTCCTGTCCCAATGACCTCGTCGACTACAGTTCTTGCAGTTGCTTTCTAGGGCTGGGCAAACTTCGGAAGAATGGTGGTTATGTGCACAACACTGGCAGGGACTGTCTGGTTTGGGTGGTGTAGTTGAAAAATTATTTTTTCCACCTCCTTTCTGTTTCTTGTATGTTGAAACGACATGTAGCTGGGAGGTTGGTGCTCGAATGGCAGAAGTAGCCTTCCTGGCCGCCTCACATGAGCGACAAATATTGACCACCTCCTGTAGTGAAGCTGTTGCATCAAGAGATATGAGTTTCTGGACGAGTTCCCCATCCTTGATACCCATGAGGATTATCATCTTTATTTGAGTTTCCTCACACACTGATGAATTCCCTGGACAGACGTCCACCTCTTCAGCTATATGCTTAAATCGCACGTAAAAATCTGAAAAAGATTCACCCTCAAACTGCTTACAACTTAAGAGTTCTCTTCGGCATAGGGCTTCGTTGCGTAGACTTTTCACGTGATTCTGCAGCTCATCTAACACCTCTTCTACTGTCTTGTCTGTATTAGGTGGAATATCCAGGGTGTGCTCCAAGATTCTCAGCGTCTCAAGAGTGAGGCATATTCTAAGCTGAATGAGTTGCTTCTCTCTAGGTAACTTCGATAAATCCACCATGATAGAATCATCTTCCCATTGACGTCTCCATTCCCAAAAAACTTGAAAACTGGCATCTGCTTGAAGGGGAGGCGGGTTCTGGGTGATGGCTTTTTGAAGGCCAGGTATTACTGATGAACTTGAAGATGAAACAGTAGGTACTGACGACGTAGACGATGTATTGACTGAAAGGCTATGCGTGCTATCAGGTTGGGAGGTAACAGGAAGCAACCTCTGCAACAATGCTGTAAAGCGAGCACTTTCTTCCTGTCGACGTTGTTCGTCTTCCCTGCGTCGAAAATCCTCTTCTTGGTGCCTTCTTGCATCCTCTAGTATTCGACATTGTTCAAGATACTTGATAAAATGAAGAAAATCCGCTCCTGAAGCCGATTGGGGAGCTGTATAATGTGGAGTGAGTGGCGGTGGCAACTGGTACACTTCCTCACCAGTTAATCCACCGAGAGCTCCAACATTTGGATTAAATTCTTCCTCTACCTCTGCTTCTCGTATATCAGTAGATTCCTCGTGAAATTACAATTCAGACATGGTTTATTGTAAAAACATTTACATCAACACATCAAGAAGGAATATGTAAGAAATAAAAGTTCCATTTTTTAAAATATTCAGAAATATAATTCTAACGAATATGTGCACATTTTGCTAAGTGTAGCAGTACGATATAGGTAGGGCGGGGGAGGAGTCTGTGTTCGACGAACAGTAGTCCCCTCGGTGACGTCAGTTGCCCGGAAGCATTCAAAGTGGGTAGATGTCAGTGTGCCGGTCTAGTTAAATTATGTGCTAAACTCCTATTATTGTACTTAATTACGGGACACAGCACATGAGGAGGCCACTTAACAGTCACTAAGGTACATAGCACATGAGGAGGCCACTTAACAGTCACTAAGGTACATAGCACATGAGGAGGCCACTTAACAGTCACTAAGGTACATAGCACATCAGGAGGCCACTTAACAGTCACTAAGGTACACAGCACTAAAAGGGGTCCACTTACAAGTCACTATGGGCAACGAACACTACACTTAAATGCACATGAACTGCACAATAAATCCATGGAGATTCACGGGGAAAGTAATGGCGGCTGTAATCGTCGTCTTGTGCTGCTTGGAAACTTGTAAAAGCACTCTCCTCTCACAAAATACTCACTGCGCCATCTTGGGGGTGTTCCTGCGAGGTTGGGAAGAAAACACAATCTTGAAATTAACGTAAGTTCTATTGAGAAGGTGCAATACAAGAATAAAATACAACAGGCAGGAAACACTTCTGCCTTGGGTGACGAACGATAAAACAAGCACACTGTGTGATGCCCCAAGGCTGGGAAGTACATTGTTGCCATGTCTTCAGGGCGTTGCCACACTTGGTAATGTATTGGATAATTATGTATAACAACATTGTAATATGATGCATATACACATATGAATACATAGGGGGTGTATTTATTCACAATAGACATGTAATAAATGAGACATATAATAAATGAGACATAATACATTACTTCAGGTATGAATATATGTTAACGTCGGTTAATGTAACGGTCTCACATTTTATATATCTACAGTCAGATTTTTTTTTCTGCGCAAAATTTATTGCGACCTTCTTGTATATTCATATGCGCTTTATCATGACACCTTGTTTGTGCAATTGCACAGGGTCAAGTTACCACTGATCTGTATATCATCTCCTCCTACGCCTATTGACGCAAAGGGCCTCGGTTAGATTTCGCCAGTCGTCTCTATCTTGCGCTTTTAATTCAATACTTCTCCATTCATCATCTCCTACTTCACGCTTCATAGTCCTCACCATGTAGGTCTAAGCCTTCCAACTCTTCTAGTACCTTCTGGAGCCTCACTGAAAGTTTGGTGAACTAATCTCTCTTAAGGATGCGAAGAGCCCAAACCATCTCCGTTTCCCCTCATCATGACCTCATCCACATAATATGGCACTCGAGTAATCTCTCTTATAGTTTCATTTCTAATCCTCAGCTGCCATTGAACTCCCAGTTTCCTTCTGAGGGCTTTGATCTCAAATCTACAAAATCTATCAAAGTCTTGGGACACACAGTTATAAGGAGAAGGCTATGGATATCAAATGATCCGTATATACTTTAGAATAACCGTTAGCCTTATATCTGTTTAATTGGGAGGAAAAATTTCAAAAGACAGAAAATGCACTTTTTGAAGAAGGCAAGTGTCCAGGTCAATAGATTTTCCTCAATGGAGGATGAGAAACCTGTCTGTTGAAAGGAGTGGGATTACACTATTGAGAAAATATTAAAAAGAAAGAATTTTATAATCATGATTTAAAACACTTTTGAAATCAATGTGCTGGAAGTAAATGGCACCAAACCCATGTTTCTGCATGTTCTTAAGCTACATGAAAGAAATGAAACGTTGTGGCAAGATAATATCTTTAGAAATAAATAAATACGTGTATTTAGCAACAAATCGGATTAAACTACGTGAATAAAGAGATATCGTTTGCACTTTTAATCATACTTCATAAGCAGTCGGACTAGTGAAAGTACTTAAAAGCATTAAACCGAATTCTTTTTTTCCTCTGATAAATAATTACTTCAATCCGTTTATGTTAAATAGAGGAAAAATAACGTACGGGATACGAGACCAGATTAATGATAATGGTATATTCTGTAAATCTCCTGTCCCCTAGGTAAAAGAAAAGGATGAAAAATGTAGTGGGTCAAACGACAGAAAAATTATGTAGAGAGAGAGAGAGAGAGAGAGAGAGAGAGAGAGAGAGAGAGAGAGAGAGAGAGAGAGAGAGAGAGAGAGAGAGAGAAAGAGAGAGAGATGATTGGGGGAGGCATCCAAAAGGGTGGTTGAAGAGTTACTCGTCGGCATTTCTCGTATTATGGGCAAAATTGTAATCTTCGGAACTTCCGATGGAAACAAAAAGGGAGAATCCTTTCCTCCTAAACACCACCAACACAATGCCCAACCTCATCGGCTTTTTTGTTATGTACTGAGCACCCACAAAAGACTGAATTTTTTATCCACAAGCTGAACTCAATGACAGGTGCGAAAAGTGTGACTTTTTTCAAGTTTCATTTTAGAAATATCTTAAAATCTATGTCTAAAACGTTAACCATTAATCCCAAGAGGAAAATACTGAATTTAAATAATGTTATTCATAAGTCAGCATCTTTATATCAATAAAATTACATCAATATATAAAATGTTCATAAGCGGAGTCCACCATGAAACATAAAAAACACAAATTTGTTTTGTAAAACATTCCTCAATATGAGGATGTTAAGCCAGTTGGGATTGTCATTCTTTTTAACGGCAAGCATCGGTTTCCTTGAAATAGCATAGTTTCTCAAAAATTGACACTAATAATTATGTCAATCAAACCTTAATTGTTGCATCATTACAAGAGGGTCCCTTGTAGAAAAAAAATCCTTTCACTCCTACACGGTAGCAGCACGTCAAATTCCCTAACAAATACTGCAACATTCACTTTAGTCAAGAAAATACATTTACACTGGCAGCCAATAAGAACTTCTGAATATTTATATATACATACATACATACATACATACATATATATATATATATATATATATATATATATATATATATATATATATATATATATATGTATATATATACACATATATATACACAGTATATATATATATATATATATATATATATATATATATATATATATATATATATATATATATATATATATTATATATATATATATATATATATATATATAAATATATACCCAGTATATATATACACAGTATATATATATATATATATATATATATATATATAATATATATATATATATATATATATATATATATATATATATATATATATAAATGTAAGAAATATAGCTTAAGAACGAGGTCTTGAGAGGAAGCCCCATTTGAAAGGGGCTCTCACGTGGGAATCACAGACATCCTTGAAGCTAAGTCAAGAGTATTTTATAAATGAAATTCCAAATGTAAAATTATTCTAATGACCCGGTTACAGGAAGCGCAGTTTTCTATAGAACTTTTGGGATGAACATGTTAGGCATAAAGAGATCAATTCAGTAAGAAGCTCTCACCAAATCGATTAAAATTTGACTTGAATTTCTGGATTCAAAATGGGGAACGAAGTTATACTATACCTACCATCTTTCCTTACTGAAACTATTCAATCGATATAAGGAACACAAAAGTAAAACAGGTAAGTATATTTACTTAATGTTCATATTTACTCTAAGAATTTGCAAAATTAGTACAAAAAAATTTCAATTCAATTTCTTTAATTTACGCTCCCAACGTTACTAAATCCATTTACATCTCATCATGAAATAAAAATAGCCGTGAAATGCAGCCATAAAATACGTAAACCTATTTTCCATATCCATAAAAATCTACGAAACAAATTTTTTTCCGATTTAATTTTGTGAAATTTTGGTCTGAAAAACTGGCACTGGAACCACTAGCTTATTAAGCAAATGGGAGGAAAACAAATCCTCAAAGGTGAAACAAGAGAAGTCTCCCACAGTTAATTAAGGAAGGTTGAATATCATGATGAAAGAAATGAAGCGGGAACGGATATAAATATACTGCAGTTGTATATAATAAAAACCCGGGAAAGAAGTTAAAAGTGTTTGCCATTATAGCCAATTAGCAGTGATGGAAATGTCTTTGCGGCGTCCCTTTGCCTACTATAGTCAATTGTTTTTAGTGAGGCAGATTTGCACCTATTCGCAGGGGTACCCTTTTAGCTCGGAAAAGCTTCCTGAGCACTGATTGGTCAGAAGTATCCGGATTAGAATACTTCCGACCAATCAGCTATAAGGGAACTTACCCGAGCTAAAAGGGCATCCCTACCAGTCGGTGCAAATCTGCCTCACTAAAAAAATTACTATAGTAAGCAAAGGGACGCCGCAAAGGCCCTTTAATAATGTCTACTGTGGAACTTGTGGAAGAAATCTCGTTTTTCATGCAATGGAAAGCAAACCATCCAATTCGATGATGATGGTTTGAAATCACAGCGGTGAAAGAAAAAAAAAATGTGGGGCGAACACCTTGTGAAAAGGTTGTGTTACCCTATTGGAAACGTCACTGCCTGGCGATTTCTAGACGGAGATCGAGACCCACTCAATTTGATTGTTTCTTATAGTGCCTGCAACCTTACCCTCTTTGTGAATCTATAGGTCTACCTGTTGAGTCATCAACAGCAACTGCCCGGTCCTTCCCGCTCCTAGTTTAGGTAGAGAGGGGGCTTGGGCGCTTATCATACAGTATGTATATATGATCAGTATCTAGGGAAGTATCCTGCTAAAGCATTGTCACTGCCCCCTTTCCTTTGCCATTCATGAGTGACCTTTAAATCAGAGCTCTTAAACGATGGCAGCTATAGTTCTTGTATATAGTATCAAAAACTGACATTTTCTTTCCCAAAGAAAAAATTGAAATCACTCCCCAGAGATTTCAACTAAGGTAAGTTCGCAATTGCGCTTCAAACATGTTGCATATCCAGGACTTCGACGTTCCATTTACTTGAATCCCTGTAGGTTTCCAAATTCCAGGAACAAATTCTCTAATTAACTTGTTTACAGGCGACATTTCCATCACTGCTAATTGCAACATAGCTAAAGGGTTTCATTTGGTAATTGTAATGCTCTGCAAATTTAATCATTCTTTGACGACAGCGCATTAGAATCCCTTAGGATAAGGGTAATCATGCTAGTCCTACTGAAACTTTATTTGCCCGGAAGGAATGAAATAGATACCATTGCTACTACAATCATGAAAATCAACGGATTCAACGCCTAACGACCCCATTCTAAACTGCGTGAGAGAGAGAGAGAGAGAGAGAGAGAGAGAGAGAGAGAGAGAGAGAGAGAGAGAGACCTAACCTCCCCTGCAATCAATCCAATTTACGAAAGTGAAAACCAACATATACTCGTTGTGGGCCCCTTTTCGTCCTATTTATTCACTAATCATTCTTCATCATTTTGTATGTTTCTGGGTACTTCTCTTTCTTATCTTGCTCCACTCTTCCCTTTTACCTTCATCTTAAAGTCACATCTTTCAAGCATTTGGCCTACTTGTTGAATCAACCCCCTTGACACTGCTGCCTCCGCTCTCTTCATCCAGTTTTAACCTAAATCCTGACGACGGTTTCAGAATGGTAACCAGTCAAAAATAATATCGTCAGAAGCATGGAAGAGGGAACGGAAAGGGAAATTTAGGCAGTCAAAATATAAATTATCTTGTGAAAGACATAAGAGGAACGCATGAGAACAGGATAAAAGTTCAGAAGATAGACGGAGCAGAAAACGGATGTATTGCAAACAGAATATATATATATATATATATATATATATATATATATATATATATATATATATATATATATTATATATATATATAAATATATATATACATTATATATATATATATATATATATATATATATATATATATATATATATATACAGTATGAAGTTTTCCTTATAATAGTTCACTTTAGATAAAATTAATAGGTCAAAATAGTTGTGGTAGCCTATTGGAAAAGTCCCTACCTTGCAATCTGTAGGTTAGGAATTCAAGCCCTGCTCAAGCTAGTTATGAGTAGTTTACGGGAGCCCATACGTGCTAACTTGAGTGGAGAGAAGGTTTGGCCACTCATCACACATATATATGGTCGGCTTCTATGACATTGTCTTATATCCTTTGCCTCTGCCATTCATGACCGACCTTTAAAGGTTTAATGGACACTGTCAAATTCATCTATTAACTATTAAGTTAAGAATATTTTACATAAAGGAAACTTCTAATCCTAAATTATTCATTCTATGAAACAGAAAATTTATCAGCGTAGCATCAGAGTGTATCTTATACAGGATTTCCCTCTAGGGATGTGAAATAACTTCTCCAAACATTAGTTCAGCCTTTTCTTAGGCCTTCAATCCTCTTTCCGTTTCCAAATTATACACACTTTTCATAAACCTACTGTCCTCTATTCGCTCCCCACACCCACAGTACTCAATTCTTCATATACAACAAGTGTCATTTCCTATCGACTACATTTCTTTTTAGTTTGCATTCGACGCACATACTTCATCAAAAGAAATAAAAAGAGTTGGTCGAGTCCCTTATCAAAGTCTATTATATCTACGTGGAACCTGTGTTTCTTCACCAGCTAAGTGATTTCTTTCTCTCTTCCTACAATTCTCAGTTGCAGATACAACTAAATACATGAAAAGTAAATGGCCTCTAGTTTCCTACTATTGTTGCATTAGCTACTCTGTATCCAGCTACACTCATTACATTAATCTAGCAATAAAATCTATTTTATTCTACTCCTCTTGCAAACAAACAAATTCTTTCACTAGGAACTATGAGTAATTTTAATTAAAAAAATATGACGGCACTTCTTGTTGCAAAGTACAGCGTCAATTATGTGCTCTTATCATACACTAAAATGTTAACAAGTATAGGGACATCTTGAAGGCACATGCTTGTTTGTTAAAGTTAGCTTACTCTTTGTCGTTATGGTGTTCATCATCATCATCATCATCATCATCATTATTATTATTATTATTATTATTATTATTATTATTA
>NC_090732.1:133850856-133868356 GCF_036898095.1 Palaemon carinicauda | reverse complement strand
CCAAGGTAAGGTTGGATAGGACCCTCTGTCCTTCCCTTCTTCTTTTCCGTTCATTGTGTCAGTCGTCTGCATCCTTGCCTAGCCTAGGTTGGGATGAGGAACTGACGTGGTCTCCTGTCGGCCGGCAAAGTGTGCCGACCGGCAGAGACCATTACTGTGAGTGCTGCCCGGTCCTTTCTTGGTCCCTCTATCGCTGCCGTCTGAAAATTCAGTAGGCAGCGGTTAGGAAGCTTGACTTAGTGTCTTCCCCTTCCTTTCGGCACTCTTTCGGGTGCCGGGCCCAGAGACTTATAGTCTCTTAACCCGGCACTCATTCTTTTGTCTTAGTATGTGTTGTCCTTGCCGTCTGCCGGCCTACAGGCCGGCCGTCGGTGGGGAGGGGTGTTCTCCAGTTCTCTTGCTGTCGGTCGGCGTTGGGTGTATACCTTTGCCGGCCGGTCTATTGCTCATCTGCCGGCCACTACAAGTGGGGCCGGCAGCCGAGCGCTGCCTAGCGTGTGGGGGCCAGCCGGCAGGGTTTGTTTACTGCTGCCGGCCGGCCCGCGACACTGCCCAGTCAGCCGGCCACTAAATATGATGGCCGGCAACTCAGTGCATACCGGGTGGCTACGGTCTGGCAACCACTGCCGGCCGGTTCAGGCATGGGTTCTGGAGTTCTCCCCAATAAAGGTGATCTGATGTTGTGTACTTGAGATCTACCTTTCGAAAACAAAAGGGGGGGGGGGTGCTGAGCGGCGATAGCCGGCTGGCACACCACCCTCAGGTACTGTATCAGTCCTCTCTTGGTGGTATATTCAACCAAGGGAGTTCATGATGTAGTAGGTTACAACACTGTCTTTTCTATCTTACTTGTGTTACTGGTATAATCACCTGGTGTCGCCTTACAAGGATAAAAGATAATTCTTTTATTCCTGGCCAGAATGGTATTATTTTACCTTAGGTGTGAGCTACACCTAATTTCCTTTGGAAATACGTTCTCTGGTTATTCTAGTAAAGACTAACTATGTGACTTGGTCGGTGGGCTTCCACAGGTGTTTGTGTGGGTTTCACAAGTAGGTGTCTTTCCCTTATTCTTTTGTTGAATACTCATTTGTTACATGTGAATTAAAATTCACTTGATATTCATGGAAATTTTTCTTCTTTTACAGGAGGAGCATCCGAAGTGTGATAGTGTCTTCTGCAATGTCCGCAGTAAGAACTTTTGCGGACATACCTCGTGTAGGAGGCACGCGGCTTGTGCAGCCTCCAATGATGAACATCGTTACTGGGATCCGCAGGTATGTGCTGTATGTACTAACCTGCTATCAGAGGCTTTTGAATCCCCTAGGTCGGCGGAGTCAAGAGATGCAGCGAGGGAGAGGCTTCGTGTATGGGTAAGGGGTTTTCAGAAAAACACCACTGGTCCTTATCTTCCTAACGAGAAGATGAGGGCATACCTTTTTCCCAAGGCTTCCCCTGATGCTGTTGTTCCCCAGCCTCGGCCGGAGATCCCTCTGATCCAGATCCCAGTGGAGGAGGATGTCGCTGACGCCTTGCAGGACATCCAGTTGGACGACAAGATGTCCGACTTGTCTGATCGTGCGGAGCAGGATCTCCTCGCAGAGGGCGAGGAGCAAGATCGAGATCCTATTGCCGTGGAGGAAGAGGTTCCCGTATCATCAGACGTGCCGGTTCAGGTCCCTGAACCTATCCCCTCTACCTCGTCCGCTCTTCCAGCAGAGCTTGGACAGGCTCTCTCTTCCATCGTTGGTATGATCCAACAGATGCAGAGGGAGAATAATCAGAAGGCCGCTACTTTGGAGCTCCAGATGCAGAAGATCACAGCATCACGTGGACCTCCAAAGAAGCTCAACGTTAAGGACCTTCCTCTGTGCTCGGATGCCAACCCGTGGAGATATGCCGAGCACATGCCGATGACGATTGGGAAGATCGTCATGTCGGAGAAACTGGGTTCAGTTCCCCTTGAGGAGGTGGAATTCTGGCCAGTAGAGGGGCCTACCCGGACTGCTATGTCCGTTTGAAGAAGGAGCTGGCTTCGAAGGAGGAGACGGAACCTAAGGAAGTGATTATCCTAGATCACTCCAAGGCTCAAGCCACCTTGACAGCTGCTTTAAAGGAGAGGGGGTTCTCAAACTCGAAGGTTGCCGCCTTGAGCAAGAAACACCCCTCCTTTGTATCCTCCCCGGCTAGGGCCTTCCCCTTTATGCAAAAGGGGTTTGCGGCCGTCATCAAGGCAGTTGAAGCTGGCAAGCTGTGCCCGTCTTTGGAGGAATGTAAACCTCTATCGCTGGCATTGCCAATGGATAACAAGGACTGGAAGGAGGTGCACCTTACTTTCTCGGTTGGGAAGTTGGACGCCGACATTGCAGGACAGCAGTTCGGCGAAAACCTTCCCAAGTTGTCGGAATTCCTTCTACGGAGGGAATTGGACACAAAGGAGCGCCTGGCAGCCTCGATGTCTCTCCAGACCAACATGGAGACGATGGCTAGCGACCCCAAGATGCCAGAGATGTTCATGGTTATGGCCAAAATCCATCTGGCCACAGTAACCAAGGACCTCTATTGCTTTGTTAAAGCAAGAAGAGCCTGTAGGGAGTTTGTGTTTGCCTCGGCCACAGTGAGGCACGAACCCAAGAGGCTAATTTCATCCAACATATGGGGTAAAGATCTCTTTCCCAAGGACGTGGTCAAAGAGATCGTGGACAAGGCTGCCACTGAGAACCGCAATCTTCTCCTGAAGTGGGGCCTGTCCCTTAAGAGGAAGTCTTCTCCGGATGAGGGCCCTCAGCCGAAAGGAAAGGCGAAGAAGTCAAGGTTTTCCTCCCGTCCAGCCAAGTCCTTCAAACAGCAAAGACCACAGCAGCAACAGCCAGCTTTGCCTCCGGTTCCACAACTGGTAGCCCAGACCCCGACCACCTTCCAATGGGTTCCCCAAGCAATGTCATCAGCTTCCCCTGCATTCAATCCCGTGTTCGAGGGACAGTCGACCACGTTTCGTGCAAGACCCAGAGGAGCAGCTAGAGGGTCATCAAGACGCCCCTCTAGGGGACGAGGATTCAGAGGTGGTCGCGGCCAGGGAGGCAAGACTGCAGGACAGTCAAAGTGAAGTGTCGCCGGTAGGTGGGAGACTTCAGTATTTCCGGGATCGCTGGACCTTCGATCCCTGGGCCCACAGCCTTCTCAAAAATGGACTGGGTTGGAGTTGGTACAGTACTCCGCCCCAGTGCCCTCAATTTTTCCAACACTCCACCCCCGTTTTGGAGGAGTACATCCAAGATCTGTTGGAGAAAAAGGTGATCAGGAGGGTAGAGTCCATCAAGTTCCAAGGGAGGCTGTTTTGTGTTCCCAAGAAAGACTCGGGGAAACTCAGAGTCATTCTGGACTTGTCACCACTCAACAAGTTCATAGTGAACCACAAGTTCAAGATGTTAACGTTACAACACATAAGGGCCTTACTGCCCAAGAGGGCATATACCGTCTCCATCGACTTGTCAGACGCATATTGGCACGTTCCAATAAGTCGTCGTCTCTCCCCCTACCTAGAATTCAAGCTACAACAAAAACTTTACGCTTTCAGGGCGATGCCCTTCGGACTAAACATAGCCCCAAGGATCTTTACGAAGCTTGCGAGCGCAGCTCTCAAACAGTTACGCCTAAAAGGGTTCCAGGTAGTAGCCTACCTGGACGATTGGTTGGTGTGGGCAGCATCCAGAGCAGAATGCTTGCAAGCTTCCCTACAAGTGATTCAGTTCCTGGAATATCTAGGCTTCATGATCAACAGAAAGAAGTCTCGTCTTTCTCCAGCTCAGAGGTTCCAGTGGTTGGGAATTCACTGGGATTTAGTGTCACACCGTCTTTCCATCCCGACGTCAAAGAGGAAGGAAATAGCAGGGTCTGTCAGGAGACTTCTAGGTTCCGAGAGGATATCAAGACGCGAACAAGAGAGGGTTTTGGGCTCTCTTCAGTTTGCATCAGTAACAGACCCTGTGCTAAGAGCACAGCTAAAAGATGCAGCGGGAGTATGGAGAACCTTTGCATCGAAAGAGCGAAGGGACGTGAAGAGACCGGTTCCACTTCGGCTACGTTCTCTTCTCAGACCGTGGTCTCAAGCCAGTCGTCTAAAGAGGTCTCTACCTCTTCAGCCACCCCCCCCCGTCAGTGACAATCCACACAGACGCCTCAAAGGTAGGGTGGGGGGGTCACTCACATCGGAAAAAAGTGCAAGGAATCTGGTCCAAGCTATTTGGGACCTTTCACATAAACTTTCTAGAAGCTATGGCAGTACTTCTGACCCTGAAGAAAGTATCCCCACGTCACTCGATCCACGTAAGGTTGGTACTGGACAGCGAGGTGGTTGTGAAATGTCTGAATCGGCGGGGATCGAGATCCCCACCTCTCAACCAGGTGATGTTAGCCATATTCCGACTGGCGGAGAAGAAGTGGCACCTGTCAGCAGTTCACCTTCAAGGAGTCCGGAATGTGACCGCGGACGCTCTATCCAGGGTAACACCGATAGAGACAGAATGGTCCCTAGACGCAGGATCATTCTCTTTCATCTTGAGTCAAGTCCCAGAACTGCAGATAGACCTCTTCGCGACGAAGGACAACAAGAAGCTGCCGAAATATGTGTCCCCATATGTGGACCCCGCGGCAGAAGCAATAGATGCGATGTCCCTCGATTGGAACAGATGGTCCAGGATCTACCTGTTTCCCCCTCACAATCTGATGTTGAGGGTCCTCAACAAACTGAGATCCTTCAAGGGAGTAGCAGCAATAGTGGCCCACAAGTGGCCGAACAGTGTATGGTTCCCTCTGGCTCTGGAACTACGACTGAAGTTCCTACCACTCCCGGACCCAGTTCTGTCCCAGCAAGTCCAGAAGTCGACTGTCTTCGCTTCATTACAGAAGACCCGAACCCTGCAGCTCATGATTTTCTCTCCCTAGCGGTGAAGAAACGGTTCGGAATCTCGAAAGATAGTATCGACTTCCTGGAAGAATACAAGTGTAAGTCTACTAGGAGGCAGTACGAATCTGCATGGAAGAAATGGGTAGCCTTTGTCAAAGATAAGAACCCGCACGAGATCTCTACGGAGTTCTGCCTATCCTTCTTCATTCACCTCCACGGACAGGGGCTGGCGGCGAACACAATTTCTACATGTAAGTCAGCTCTAACAAGACCCATTCTATATGCCTTCCAGGTAGACCTCGCTAACGAAATGTTTAATAAGATCCCAAAGGCCTGTGCTAGGCTTAGACCATCACCTCCTCCAAAGCCTATTTCATGGTCATTAGACAAAGTCCTTCATTTTGCCTCATTACTAGATAATGAGGAATGTGCGTTGAAGGACCTGACTCAAAAAGTGATCTTCCTTTTTGCCCTTGCTTCTGGGGCCAGAGTTAGTGAGATTGTGGCCCTCTCGAGAGAGGAGGGCCGAGTTCAGTTCCTGGATGGGGGAGAACTGAACCTGTTTCCGGACCCTACGTTTCTCGCTAAGAACGAGTTGCCCACCAACAGGTGGGGTCCCTGGAGAATCTGCCCTCTGAAAGAAGATGCATCTCTATGTCCCGTAGAATGCCTTAAGGTCTATCTTCGTAGAACTTCAGACTTCCATGGGGGCCAACTATTCAGAGGAGAAACATCGGGCTCAAATTTATCTTTAAATCAACTTAGGGCGAAAATTACATATTTTATTCGCAGAGCGGATCCTGACAGTTCACCCGCAGGTCATGATCCGAGGAAAGTTGCTTCATCTTTAAACTTCTTTAATTTTATGGATTTTGAACACCTTCGTTCATACACTGGCTGGAAGTCTTCCAGGGTATTCTTTCGCCACTATGCTAAGCAAGTGGAGCAGCTAAAGAGGTCTGTGGTAGCAGTTGGTTGCGTCGTTAACCCTGCTGTTTAACTCTGCGAGGAACAGCGGAATCATTTGGGACTTGGATTCTTGGGTGAATAGTTAGTTATATATGTTGATATAACTGGTAGTGTAGGCTCTCAGAGCCCACAGTGACTGTTCCAACGTGATGGTGATGGTAACATAAGTACAGACAGGGTGCCAAGCGTTTGCCAACGCTATTGTCAGCAAAGTAGTAACATGGACGTTAAGTTTGTTACCGGGGTATGTGTATGTGACACATATGTTTTCTTTCAGATAATCATTCATCCATGCACTACAGTACTTGTGAAAATTGTTGGTCATCCACCTAGCATATGTACATATTTATGGTGACCATATCTATTTATTGTTTCTCAATAAACTTGTTCTCGGGAACCTTGCGTCTCCTTCACCTATATTTTTTGATTTCATATTGTTTTTTGAGCATTTAGCCTATGTATATTAATCGGGGATATCTATAATAGCCTATTCCTTAATGCAAAGCCTGGATTATACTGGTTTATACTTTCCTTAGCAATAAGGACTCCACCCCTTTCTGAGGACGGTGGTAGCAGCAAGTTTAATCCTACGCAGATATAACCTTTTGTCTATTTTTACTTCGACCAGGGGGCTGGTCGGGACTTTTTCTTTTGGATACGGTAGTCCCGTAAGACTTTGCTTCATATAGAGTGAGACCACTATATGGTACTGGCTAGCGAGTGATTCATACATAGGTATATGTACTCTTCGTTCGTTTCTAGAGTCTAGTAGGACTCCTCCCTGTAGGGGGCAGGAAGCACTCTCATGGCTTATGATTAGTGAAAAGATGTATAACGGTAACATCTTAGGTCTGTCAGTCGAGTTGACTAAGAAACATTCTTGTGGAGTACGGCACGTATTGAGAATCCACAGATACAGTAATGCTCTGGTATACTTCCATCAGGACGACATGGCTTGAGCCCAAAAAACGGATTTTGAGCGAAGCGAAAAATCTATTTTTGGGTAAGATAGCCATGTCGTCCTGATGGACCCGCCCTGCTCCTTTTCAAAATAAATATGAGTGAAAAGGATAGTAGGACCCCTCCCTACATACAGTATCTGTAGCACCTCGTGTATCGCTACAAGGAATACAGATGGCGCCGTGAGCGGCGCAGGGCACGCTTTCGAAACGGGGAGGAGGGATGCCTTATGACCGGCTCCCCCCTTTCTTATCGTTTTCGTTTTCTTGCCATTTTACCCCTACGAAGTGTTAACTCTATTCGGGGTATAGATTGCTATGAGGCGTGTCAAGAATACGTCCACTGATATTTACGATATCCCTAAGGTCTTTTTTAGGGATACTCGCTCCAGGAGTTAGAATTCTGGGTACCTGAAGGTAAATTCTCTGGGAATATCGCTGTAGTTGTAATATACCCTAGGAAGCTGCCTTTAAGGAACTTCCATCAGGACGACATGGCTATCTTACCCAAAAATAGATTTTTCGCTTCGCTCAAAATCCGTTATATATATATATATATATATATATATATATATATATATATATATATATATATATATATATATATATATCCGGTCACGCTAAGCGCCACTGTCTCTCCCCACCTCACGGGCAAGGGGAGAGGAGTATTCACATACTGGTGAGAGGGGGTACCCCTGGCCTAGAGGTACTCTCGGAAACTACAATCCCCACAAATTGCCGAAACTACCGTGTTGTAGTTAGGAAATAGACAGGGGTGGAAAGGGTTGTCTTTGGGTGTGTACATTATCTAAATATTTATCAGTCATTTTCGACGAGTCGCCTACACTAGTAATAAATAAACTATCATATTTCTATCTTGAAGTCCAAAAGTTAACTAATACATCAACCAGGTTGCAAGAGAATTTCACGATATCTATGAGTTTTCCTGATAACAGTCCCTTTCTAATAAGTACTTGAAGGAACAGCCATTGGAGAATATAATGTGAAGGAGAATGACATGTACAAAAAAACGAGTACATGACAGTCGATACATCATGTCTTTTTTCTGTGGTATTGTTATGAACGCCCACGAAGCTCTTACTGCGTCAATCTTTGTCCTAAAGATGACTTTCTTGTCAACAAATTTGATATTTCATGTCAGCCATAGCTATTTGCTGAGGCACATCAAAAATAAGTGATTAACATCCAGTGATCCCCAGATTTTACGTAAGTAAAAAATATGAATGTGGCTTATTATGGCTTTCTTTGTAGATATTACCAGGCGATGCTTTTAGGTGTACTCCACCCTTAGGAAATTAATGAGTGTAGAAATGCATGTACTGAATGACTGAAGAACTTGGCTATTAACTAACCAATGCGCTCTCTCTCTCTCTCTCTCTCTCTCTCTCTCTCTCTCTCTCTCTCTCTCTCTCTCTCTCTCTCTCTCTCTCTCTCTCTCTCAACACATACAAGAAATATTTCCAGATATCGCACATTTTTTGTCAAGAGATACAATATTTATCGTCCTGCGATATTCGAAAAAACTACCCGAAGCCGGAGAGAATTCTAACGATGGCACTTTACCTCTACTTTTTCTACTCGGTTGAGAACATTTTTATCGTAACCTTGAACGGGTGGGCGTTACAACAGTCAACCATAACTTAAAACTTCTTCGGCATAACCATCCAATTTGGCGAATTATGACACGTCTTGGGAAATATTCCAAATTCAACTCTACTCCACTGCACAGATGAACCCTTGGGAATACATGGTGAGAAAGAGTAAAGTTTGAATATGGGTTTTGTATGATAGGAAGATATTTACATTATTACAATTTGGTGTGCAATAGATACTATCACTTAAGCACACACACACACACACATATATATATATATATATATATATATATATATATATATATATATATATAATTTTCATATATATATATATATATATATATATATATATATACAGTATATATAAATCATAATATACATATATATATATATATATATATATATATATATATATAATTTTCATATATATATATATATATATATATAATTTTCATATATATATATATATATATATATATATATACAGTATATATAAATCATAAATATATTATATATATATATATTATATATATACATATATATACATGTATATATATACATATGCATATCAATTTATACATATATATATATATATATATGTATACATATACATATATACATATATATACACATATACATATGTATATATATACACATAGGCTATATACATATATATATATACATAAATATATATACATATATAAATACATTATATATGTATATATATACACATATATACACATACATATATATATATACATACATATATATAAATATATTCATATACATATATACATACATATATATATAATATACATATACATATAATACATAACATATATATTATATATATACATACATACATGCATACATATTTAACAATCGAGCCCAAACTTCAATTCATAAACTAGTCTACTTCTGGCCTAAAAAACCGATTAGAGTAAGATTTTGAAAAGCAACACATATATATAGCATGTATCAAATGAACCCTTAACACATATACCATTAAACGTCCAAACAGAGAGCAAACAAAACGCCAAATTGAAAAACAATTCGTTCATCATCACATAAAATTACATGAAAACAGACATAACGAATCTAACCGAAGTAATACTAACAGCATTAGCTACAACACAGCATTCATCTATATCAGACATTTACTCAAGAGGGCATGGTCATCAAAAACAAAGAGATTATTATTGAATCCAAGTAATCTTTTCAGTAAATGGGAAAGTGTGTTAAACAGTAACCTAACAGGATATATATATATATATATATATATATATATATATATATATATATATATATATATATATATATATATATATATACACATACTGTATATATACATATATAATATATGTATATATATATATATATATATATATATACACACACATATATACAAACATATATATACACATATGCATACATACATATATATATACATACATATATATAGATATATATATAGATATATATATATATATATTATATATATACACACACATATATATATATATATACACACACACACATTATATATATATATATATATATATATATATATATATATATATATATATATATATTGGGAAAAAACCCAAAGAACGAAGAAAACAGGTCAGTGGTATATACACATTCATGTATTAGGATCCGAATTTTAAGAATCAATAAGCTGCCAATGGTGCATAATATGCATTTAAATTGTCGCAAGGTAGCTACAAAAAGGCAATATGAATATAACTGGATTCATTCAACAAGATAACGAGCTTATATACATTCGGTTGAGGGCTACAATAGAACAAAATTCCAACAATGTGAAACATGCAAGGCAAGCTTAAATAGGTCTTTTTTATTACCAGTGCATAACAGAACTGTAGATAATAACAAGCAATAGCATTGCATTCCAGAGTATGAGTGTGTACGAAACACGTATGTTACATGGCTCCCTCCTAAAACAGACAAAGGTGAAAAAGGGTGCCCTCCCCTAGAGGGGCGAACAGTAAACAGGTCGTCTTGCAGGAGATACGCAGGTTTTAGGCGATCAATGGAGACCCAGTCTTATTTGTTAGGAATGTTGATTAAGAGGGCTTTTGGTTTGCAATGGATGAAGAGGAAATGGTCCAAGTAAAGGGGTGTCAGAGGTGGTTTGAAAGTATAGGTGCACACAAAGACATGCATGCATTAGAGTATTTAAATCTTTTGGTACGTTTTGCTTCGCTGGGGGCTTGCATGTCTGGCGGCAGGGAGGAAATTTCCCCACAACGTGACATACGTGCTAGAGACTGTTGGAGGAGGTTGCAGACAGAAAAATTCAGAAAGGACGACCAACACATGGTTACACACCAATTCAGCTGCCGAGACATGCAACGCAAACTTAGGAGTAGTCCTTAATCCCAGGAGAATGCAGGGAAGCTGAGTAAACCAGTTGGTTTCATTGTAGTGGGACATCAAAGCTGCTTTGAGGGCGCGATGAAAACTTACAACCATTCCGTTGACTGCAGGGTCGTAGGTGTTTTATGTAGGGTGATGCCTGGGAGAGTTATTAATTATGTCCATAATTGAAAGATGAAAGTAGTACCCCTGTAAGAATTTATGTACTCAGGGATACCAAATCTTGCAATTCACCTTGAGCATAAGGTGCATGTACATGAAGATGTTGCAGTTTGCATGGGGATAGGTTCAAGCAACAAGTGAAGTCGTCAATGACGGTAAACAGGTAACTGTATCCTTGTGATGTAGGTAGGGGGACCTACTACGTTGACATGAATGTGAGCAAAATGATGTCAAGGTTGAGGAAAGGAGTCCATTCCTGAATCCACGTGTTAGTTTACTTTTGAAGCCTAGCATGAAGTACAATTCCAGACACAATCCTTAGAATCCTTAGTAATGCTAAATTAACTTCGTTTTCAGTAGCTTTGCAGTAGATCAGCGCAAGGGATGTGAGAGGTCATGGATGAAACCAAACACCTGTTGAAACATTCGTGCAGGTTTCCACAGTCGTGGACTACTACAGCACAGAGGAGGGTAGCGTTGGAGTCATTGAGGGCGACGTCTTCCCAACTGAGGGATGTGCAAGATGTGCTGCATTCTTAGTACTCTGGATCTCTTTCTTGGGCTTCTGCCAAGGCATAATCCAATCCCACTGAATGGCCCCCAATGTCTTTCTTGACAGGGCATCAGCAATGAGATTCATTTTCCCAGGGATGTGTTGAAGGGTGCAGTTGTATACAGCTACGGCGTAGAGATGTCGTTGTTAATGGGTGGACCAGACGTCGTACTGTTGAGTGACGGCATGCACCATAGGCATGTTGTCCATATGAATGACGAAAGGCATACCCTCCAAGAACAGCCAAATGCGCCGCCAGCATTTAACGGTTGAAGGTAAAGTAGCCAGATTCCGCCTAGGACAGTTTTTTGCACCAATAGTGACGTCTCTGGCATCAGTGTAGAGACGGAGAGGGGCATATGGCACAGGAAAAGTGAGAGCATCAGCAGTTGGTAGGGCATTCTTTGCATTGTAGAAGGGGTGGGTTAAAGAGGTGTCAACGAGTATGATTCTGCATTGAATAACATTGATGTGCACATCAAGCAGGTGGTGGATAACAAGGCAATCTGCACCAATTATTGGCAATGTTACGTTGGCAACAAGGAACTTTCAATGGTATTTGGCACTTCCAAACGATAGTGTGAAAGTCTGGTATCTGTAGGTAGGATCTCTGATCCGTTGGCAGCTATCAAGCAGACGTCAGTAGGCTTAGAATGACTACGTCACGTCCTGGAGAGTGACATTGGTTGAAAGGAACACCAAGCACCAGTGTCTACCAAAAACTCCAAACCCATACCTGCATCACGCAGAAAGATAGGATTACTGACAAGGGAGGACACATATATGGGGGGTGGGCGGCTTTGTCGCCGATCTGGTATGTCATGGGGCACATGTATGTGTCTTACCGCATTCAGGTCAGCTTCGGTCAGTGTTGAATGGTTATCCTCTTCGTCAGGAGGTCTTGAAGATAAAGTGGCTGTCCATAAGGGTGTCAACTTTGGTCATCAGGTTCTTCATGGGTAAGGTATCAACATCAGGCATGGAGGTACGTATAGGTTCACTTCCCAAGGAGAGCTTTCTGCAGTAAATTGTAAGCAAGCAATACTAGTCATTATGAAATACACATGTGTTACAAGATACTAGCATTCCAAGTTTTTCCTTATTATATGCGATCACCACGCCGTTGACACCAATCATAAGGTGATGACTAGAACTTGAAGTATAGAATATGAAATTCTCGTTTTTATAATTACATTATCAACAAAATTATTAACGTTCTAATTGCCAGTAAATTTTTTGGAATGTTAGTTATTGTAAACCACGTATACCGATTGTAAATATGAAAGCATAAAGTACTTTAAATCTAAGACTGAAAGCTACAAAACTTAATACTCCTCTTTTGCATTATAAAAGTTGAGGAAAATTAAAAGAAAAAAAAGAGAACAAAATCTCCCTTGTATAATAAAGAGCAAGTGCGTATATATATATATATATATATATATATACATATATATATATATATATATATATATATATATATATATATATATATATATCTATATATATATATATATATATATATATATATCTATATATATATATATATATATATATATATATATATATACATATATATATATATAGATTATTTCGTGTCACGCTCAGGGGGAAGAGGGAATAGTCTCACTCTCATGAGAGGAGGTACATACATATTGCCAAATCAGCGGGTTGTAGTTAGGAATGGGGGAAGGGGTAGGAAGGGTTGAATCTGTATTTATGCGAGTCTGTGAGCACGTCTATCTCAATATTTAGACGTCATTTCTAACAGCTCAGGTATACTAGTTTTCTATACAATCATCCGAACCTCTTCCCTAATACAAGGCCTTTCTTGAAAGAATACAGATCTATCATCTTTGCATTCGTAATTTAACACACCACCTCTGGGTTATTGTGGTCCATTTTTTCTAGTAATTCTTTGACAATGTCCATCAAGCCCTTTCTAGGTCTTCCAAATTTCCTCTCCAATACTTCCGAATTATCTTCATTTCACCTCCTTACCATCCTTAACTCATTCTGCATGACTAAACTATTTCTAAAATCCGATCCATCCTTTAGCATAAGCTGGCCTTTAACCACATTCTCTATATGTCTCCACATTTATTTTCCTTTAAGTTTTATGCTAGATATGTTAAATAAACAATCAATCTACCCAAGAACTGATGCAGCTATTACATCATGCATTCCAAACTGACCTCTCATTGACACTATAAACTTACAGTATTCCCTACCTTTGACAACACGCTCACACTTACTTCGCATATTCTTTGACTTCTTTTCTCATATCCTACGATTCTTCAGTACAGTTTCTCCTATATAATAATTCAGCTATTTTCTATTCAACTCGCTGGTTTGCATTACCTTTCTCTTAATCACAATCAATCTCAACTTCCTTCTTTGCCACACACTTTCAAAGTATCTCATTTCTCCGGACACTTTATTTTACTCGTACCTATTCTCACTTATCTCTCTCATCTGCAAATATTAGTCATTCTCTATGCAATCCACATCCGATTATTCTATCTTTGAGTATTTTTCACAAATATCTACAGTCCCTTTTCTGTCTCTTCATACCATGCAATCAATAAAATTTGTTATATTTCTTTGTCTTAGGTTCCTTTTCACACTCAGTCACTCTTCCACCTACATAATTTTAAAAGGCACTTCAATTCCATCATAAAATATCTTATTTGCTCTAAATAATTTAGCTTCCATAACAGTAATCCTCAATAACCTTCATATTGCATACCTATCAAATCTTTTAATAAATTTCTTTACTTTTCATGTATGCCATAATTTATATAGTTTTTCTTAAAACTTCTCAAACAGCTGCTTTGCTTAAAAAAATAATGATCCATATACTTTCTTCTTGGCCTAAATAAACTATCTTCCCTTATTTAAATTCCTATCACCTGTCTCATTTTTGCAATAAAAATCATATACAATTTTCATGGTAAACCGAGTCAAATCCCCTATTCGGAGACTATACTTCCACCGTCAACTTTGTTCTTTTACAAAGCAGCAATTATTGTCCTTACCTTTGGAACTTTTCCCTTACCTAGAAATACCTTAAAAACCCTAGTCAGTTGTTCAATTTTGTAATCAACACCTTTTGGCTTCTCGACTTTTTTTTAGCAACTTACAGCCGTCCCATTATCCTTGACATTCACTTCCACAAGTATTCTTTCACAAACTTACTCAACTCTTCATTTTTAAGTTTGACCTTTTTCTCTCTTGCACTTTCAATAAATCCTCACAACATTTACTTCATCAATCCCAGATGAATTTTTTTTTAGAAAGGAATTACCCAATTATTTTTTAGATTCATTTGCTCATCAGCCTTTCTTTCTCATAGAACATCTTACTTTATGTCCTTATTCATCAGCCACACACATTTTATCCCTTGCCTTTCCTGCCCCAACTTTTTATCTTGATTATTCATATGCATGAATATAGTAAACAATTTCTTTTTTATATGCATTTACATATAAAATAACTTCTCTTTCTGCTTCATTAAGCGCCTCATTTCCTCCCCCTGCTACTCAATGTTTTTATTTTCCCCTCCAACCAAAATCGCACGTGTTTTCCTAACTCTGACTCTATCCCAGAATTTTACAGCCATTAATATACCTTTCCATCTCCCGTGCCTTAAACCCTATACCATTTTCCTTTCATGTTCAACTTTTATGTTCTCACTTTCTTCCTATTTGACTTGCATGTCTTAATTATCCCTACAACTTAATTTTCACCCCGCCTAATCTAACTGGAATTTCATAAACCGTAACTTTTGCCTTAATTAATTAGTGATCGAATAAAGCTCCTACAACTCATATCATCATTAAATCCAATAGCTTACTCTTCCATACACTTCTCTCTACAACCACATAATCTAACAAGCAATTTTCCGAACCCTTTTCCCTTTCCGATGTAAATATAAATAATTGAAAAAAGTGTAATTACAACTAACTCCAAACTCCTGGAATTCCATATTTGTCAACAACATCTCTTTCTCTTTTTCACCAGCATTTGCATTTAAATTGAGATTCCATCCATGCTTCTGAAACCAACAAAGGCTAAGATTCAGACTAGCAAAAATAAAATCTTTCATTATTTTTACTTATGGCCTATAAACACTTATTACATATTATCTGTCACACTGAATCTTACGCACATTATAATATATCCATCACATTTCCAATCTTATAGTTCCTCACACCAGCAGCCTCATCTCTACACATTTCAGCTTCACTAGACACAATTACGCTTTGTCTTTACAATTCCTACCCAAAGAACCTTTCCAATTTTGACTTACCCGGTGTCGAAACAGCTAGCATTGTATTCATCAACTATCAGACGTCATGATTTTTTTTATTCTTCCTCATCACATCCACGAACACTCAAAACACCCAAATGTAGAAACTTATTTTGCTCTCTCTCTCTATCTCTCTCTCTCTCTCTCTCTCTCTCTCTCTCTCTCTCTCTCTCTCTCTCTCTCTCTCTCTCTCATATATATATATATATATATATATATATATATATATATATATATACATAAATACATACATACATATACATATATATACATACATATATATACACATACATATACAAACATATATATACATACATATATATATACATACATGTACAAACATATATATATATACATATACAAACATATATATATATACACATATACATATATATATACATAGACAAACATACATAAATATATACATACATATACAAACATATATATACATATATACATATATACATATATATACATACATATATATATAAATATATATATATATATATACATATATATACATACATATATATATACATATATATACATACATATATATATATACTGTATATATATATATATATGTATATGTATATGTACGTACTGTATATATATATATATATATATATATATATATATATATATATATATATATATATATATATACACACATTATATATATATATATATATATATATATACATTATATATATATATATATATATATATATATATATATATATATATATATATATATATATTTAATACAGAGAGAGAAGAAGAGTATAGTGGTCACTTTCACTGGATTGAAGTATTTCTAGTGACCACTTTTTTTTCACTTTTAAGGTAGTAGGTTGGCCTGGGCACCAGGCAGCTGTTGAGATACTACCACTAGAGTTATGGGGTCTTAACTGGCCAGTAGTACATTAAATCCTTCTCTCTGGTTTACGGTTCATTTTCCTTTTACCTACACACACACACACATACACACACACACCGAATAGTCTGGCCTATTCTTTACATATTCTCCTCTGCCTCATATACCTGACAACACTGAGGTTACCAAACAATTCTTCTTACAGCATTGTAATTGTTCAGTGGCCACTTTCCTTTTGGTAAGGGTAGAAGAGACTCTTTAGCTATGGTATGCAGCTCTTCTAGGAGAAGGACACTCCAAAATCAAAACATTGTTCTCTAACCTTGGGTAGTGCTATAGCCACTGCACCTTGGTCTTCCACTGTCTTGGGTTAGAGTTCCCTTTCTTGAGGGTGCACTCGGGCACACTATTCTATTTAATTCTCTTCCTCTTGTTTTGTTAAAGTTTTTATAGTTTATATGATATTTATTTTAATGTTGCTGCTCTTCTTAAAATATTTTATTTTTATTCGTTTCCTTTCCTCACTGAGCTATTTTCCCTGTTGGAGCCCCTGGGCTTATAGCATCCTGCTTTTCCAACTAGGGTTGTAGCCTAGCAAATAATAATAATAATTTGGAGTTATTGCATAATACAGAGAGAGAGAGAGAGAGAGAGAGAGAGAGAGAGAGAGAGAGAGAGAGAGAGAGAGAGAGAGAGCTTGCAAGTCCTTTTTAGCGTGGCATCCAACATCCACCCAATCCCGGGTCCTAACT
>NC_090732.1:133840856-133845856 GCF_036898095.1 Palaemon carinicauda | reverse complement strand
CTAAACCGATAAGTTATCGGAGAAAACGACGTAGATAAAGACCGAACGAAACAAATGTAGACTTTACAAAAGAAATAGACTATTTGGGACAAGTCCAAAACGCTTTCACTGTATTGTGACAAAAATATTCAAAATTTATATTCAAGGATAAGGAAAAAAAAAAAAAGAAAAGTAAAAGTAGGCCTACAGTGATATCAAAGTCACACAGTTATCTAAAACTAAATCTACATGTGTGTATGCATATCTTTAGTGTATAGATAAATTTTACACGCATAGTGAAGTATTACATACGCAAAAAGTATCTGACTACAGCTTAGTTTTCATTTCCAAGATCCAAATTGCGTATGCAATGGAGAAGTGTGACTTGTAGACATGTTTATGTAAAACATGATAGCAATCTAAATCAGTACCGAAAATATTGATGAACTATTCATATACTTGAATATTAAAGTTCATTAGAAAATATACTATTATAGCTTTGATATTGAAAGAAGTTTCTGGAATAATAATAATAATAATAATAATAATAATAATAATAATAATAATAAGAAGAAGAAAAAAAAGAAAAAAAAAAGGCAGGCTGTTTAATCACAGGGTAGCAGACTCTGAGAAAATAGCTATGAAAAGGTCTGTGTACATGAACGGCCGGGTCAGACTAGTTAGGAAATTGTTTGGTCATGTGGATTGTAATAAGTAGCAGTGTGTGAAAACAGCGATAATAAGGATGATTTATAAGCAAGAGAGGATGACCTAGAAAGGGTAGAATTGATCAATTACAATTAGTACCGGAAAGGAAGGATTTAAGATCTTCGAAGGGCGCACTACTGACAAGAAATGTGTGGAGGAGTATGATGACACGAATGATGAATGAAGCGATGATTACTACGGTATTTATCGTCGTTCATGGGAAAGGGATTAGTATTGGATATGTCAATAATAAAGCCATTGGTTGAATGAAATATATATATATATATATATATATATATATATATATATATATATATGTATGTATGTATATTATATATTTTATATAAATGTATATTATATATATACACACACATATATATATATATATATATATATATATATATATATTACATATACATATATATGTATATTATATATACATATATACGTATATCTTATATATATATATATATACATATACATATATATATATATATATATATATATATATATATATATATATATATATATATATATATATATTATATATATATGTATACAAATATATATACACACACATATATATGTATATATATATATATATATATATATATATATATATATTTATAAACATATATATACACATATATGCATACATACATACATACATATATATATATATATATATATATATATATATATATATATATATATATATGTATGTATGTATGTATACATTTATGCACATAAACATGTATGATATATACACATGCATTGTACATTCCAATAACTTCATTGTCAAGTTCTGAATTTCTACCTCTGCTTACAAATTCCCAGATTCCCACACAGAACCATTTCAGTTGAAGGTATGTAAAGTATGTCTAAGTGAAAGAGATATATTTAATTTATCTTCGAATTCTGCAAATATCGAGGTATCTAATTATTTGTTAATTAGGCCGCGTAATGAATAAAGATGCGAAAAACTAGATAAATGAGAATACTAGAAAAAAAACGCTAGACATGAATATGTTGTGAATATACACAAATAAGGTAAAAAAAAAAAAAAAAAACCCTAAGTCAGCAAAGGACTGTTTAATTTGGTTAACTTTCTCGACTAATGTCTTCAGCGTCAAATTGGTTAGATCAACATGGACTTTAATTTCCAATTAGGAAACAAATCTCCTATCTGAAACGAGAACCCCATTTCTTGTAATGTCAGCAAAGATGAAGGATTTAAGGGAATTCAGTTAGCCAAGAATCTGGTATGAGAGAAGGGTGATTCTCATGATAAACCTTTCAATTTCCTCCCCTTCAATTCTGCCCTCAATTACGAAAGGAAAGTTGGCTTTCCATCATCCACGCCATCACGATCACCCTCGTCGTCCCCAGATACCAAAGTGGTGATGAAAGTGTTTTGAGGCATCGTTTGCAAAGGAAAAGAGATACGCATCACCACCAACATTTGACCCCAAACGACCCTGCCACATTTCACTCATATCCTCGAATGCTTCTATCGGTTTATCGGGTCATTTCCGAAACGAGGAAATTCTCTCTCTCTCTCTCTCTCTCTCTCTCTCTCTCTCTCTCTCTCTCTCTCTCTCTCTCTATCTCTCTCTCTCTCTCTCTCTCTCTCTCTCTCTCTCTCATATGTATCAGTATCAATAGCACCCCCGACCCCCTGCCCAACATGGCATCCGTTAAAAGGCTTTGAAACATCGTAAAACTTTAATCGTGTATACAGCGTCAAGGGCTACATTCTTCGACCGGACGGCAATAAATGAATATTCCGCATATACGCAAACACGTGTACAAATACGCGAGAAACGAGGCCAACAAATAATCTGAGAGCTTTCATAAAAAATACACAAGGGACAGAACGTTATGAAGTTCAGCTTCAATAAATAAAGCAATATATTTCTATTGGTTTCGAAATATCCTGCCTCTCGTAAAATCCTGAAATCTCACGAAAAATATCGAACTCTAAATCCGAGCACTATGTGAAGTCTTTATTAACCTCGACAATATGGAGAAGCGAAAGATAATTTGCTGAATGGACTGTATTCGCCAAATAGTATTTTGCTGATGCAGAATTTTATTGCACAACTGAATGCTCTTCCTATATAGGTCGTACATACCTTACCTGGATGTCTGTTATTTTAATTATTTTTTTTTTTTTTGAAGGGGGCTAAAAATTAATTACCTTATGCATAAATATTTACTGTACCAATATGAAAAGTTTTTTTTTTTTTTAACAACAATTATGACTTTGTGAACCTTTATACAAATATATAATTACTGAACGCAAAGAAATATATTTTCCACTAACGTTAAGATATACTGTACATATTTCAACATTCAAAATAATTTAATATTAAAATGAGTTTAAGAAAATCTAAGAAACATTTTATTATGATTCAACGATTTTGATTCGAATAATATCCTAAGCAGTTGTCTTCTATATAAAAAGGCCAGCGTGTAACTGACAAATAAACTCACTAGTAGCAATTTGATGAGGCTAGCCATTGCAAAGCCATCAACGTGCTGGTAAAGGTAAGCATCCAGCTTTTCCAAATAGGGTTGCAGCTCTGATGATGATGGTGATTATGATGATGATGATCAACAACAACAACAATAACAATAACAACAATAACAATAACGACAATAACAACAATAACAATAAGAAGAAGAAGAAGAAGAAGAAGAAGAAAAGGCCCTTCGAAAAATCAACAATAGTGAACGATACTTACAAAAGCATTACCAGGAATGGAATCATAATTTTTTTCTGCTTAAATGTACAACCATTTACATCAAATAACTATAAAAATTTCATAGGTTGCAAAATGAAGCTGGGAAATATATTCTTCCATGATTTAGTTTATATTTACTTTAAAAAGAAAACTAGGAGTTAAATTTATAAAAAGACTTCTCATGATGAAAATCCAAGAGGACTTTTTAAGTATTTTGGTAGATAATTGCACAATAAGTGCATTTGTAGAACTAAATACTAATGAAGAACTGCCGGAACGTCCAGAACAGGAATCTCTGTGGAATAATACAGCTCACTTTTCAAGGCTTCTGTAGAGCGTCACACCGCTAAGATTGGAAAGACAACTTATTAATGAAATTAGTACTACTGGGTTGATTGACTTTGGATTTCTCTTTCTGCTTCTGTCTTCCTGTCACGTGAAGCCTCTTATCCCATTTCTAAACATCTTCAGGCATGGGCTAGAGTAAGGTATCAGATTGTCTGTCCTGCTGTCATACAACTTTTAAAAATTTAACAGGCGTCGCAACAATCAAGATCATAAACGGCGAATTTTTTCTCATTTGGGGAAATCAGGTACAATCATGATAAGGGGAAAATCAAAATTAACTCTTGCTCAACAAAATAAAATTAAAATTCTACAAAATAATTGGATATTGTGATGTGTGGGGTTTGAAATGAAATTACTGCAAACTGATTAAAATTAAGAATGCATTAATTAAAGTGACCTTTTACTTTTACCAAAAGGATAATAAACTGTCCAATATAGAATAAATAAAATGCTACATGTTTTCATAACTAGTTTTCATGTTGAATTAAAATAAAAGGACAATTATTGCATGGTTGCTAAAAGGACAGTTTCACATTTACCCTCCCGCGCAAATTGAGGTTTTGAACATCCTTTTATGAAAATCATAAATTCAAAAACACCAAAATTATTCACGAAAGAAAACTAGCTTTTCATCATACAAAAACAACATAAAAAAAACGACGACAAAATAGCATGAATTCACATCTTTTCCAATTAAAATTTGTACAGAACAATCAATGCTCTAACTGAAATACGTTAAATGTTAAAGTTTCCGTCATTATTCAAATGTTGAAACGTGAAAGCTTAAATTTAGGGATGGTGATAATTACGTCGTTTAGAAAACTCATCAACTACTGACGCAATCAGACTCATAAAATCTTTACACACGTTTCATCTGGCGAGATCAAACAGTATTTTGACGTATCTTCTTTCAAACTTTATTTCTATATAATTTTCAGACTGGGTTTTGACATTAATCTTTTATTTTCCCAGGTCAACGTTCTAATATACTGTATATTTCCATTCAAATGAACCATCAACCATACAATGTTTTTGACATATTTTCACAGTTTCTACCAAACGATTTATTTTTTTCTTTCAAAATTTTTTTTTGGAATAATTTTTCAGAATATTTAATAAATAATTTGTTCAAAAAGGATTTTTGGTCATATATACCTTATTTCAAAGAACCTTTACATAAATATTTTTCAAAAGAGCTTTTAACATATAACTTCTTGA
>NC_090732.1:133828356-133835856 GCF_036898095.1 Palaemon carinicauda | reverse complement strand
GGAAGACATTAGAGATATCACACTTATTATGAGCTGACTGGATCATCACCATCATCATTATCATTATCATTATTATTATTATTATTATTATTATTATTATTATTATTATTATTATTATCATTATCATTATTATTGTTATTAGCTAAGCTACAACCATAGTTGGAAAAGCAAGATGCCATAAGGCCAAGGCCTCCGATAGGGAAAAATGGCCCAGTGGGGAAAGGAAATAAAGAAATAAACGATATGAGAAAAAATTACCAATAAAATATTTTAAAGACAGTAACATCATCAAAACAGATATGTCAAGTATAAACTATAAAAAAAGACTTATGTCAGCCTGTTCTCCATACAAACATTTGCTGCAACTTTGAACTTTTGAAGTTCAACCGATTCAACTACCCGAATAGGAAGATCATTCCACAACTTGGTAACATCTTGAATAAAACTTCTAGAATAATGTGCAGTATTGAGCCTCATGATGGAGAAGGCCTGACTATTGGAATTAATTGCATGCCTAGTATTACAAACAGGATGGAACTGTCCGGGAAGATCTGAATGTAAAGGACGTTCAGAATTATGAAAAATATTATGCAACATGCATAACGAACTAATTGAACGACTGTGCCAGAGAGTAATATCTTGATCAGGAATAGGAAATGTACTAGTCCGTAAGTTCCTGTCCAACAAATTAAGATGAGTATCAGCAGCTGAAGACTAGACATGAGAACAATATCTGAAACAGGATTAAATGAAAGAATTAAAACACTTATCCAGAATAGATTGATCACCAAAAATCTTAATACTTTCTCAATAAGCCAATTTTTTCTGCAACTGAAGAAGACATAGACCTAATGTGATTCGCAAAAGTGAATTTACTGTCGAGAATCACGCCTAAAATTTTAAGAGTCATAGAGAGTTAAAGAAACATTATCAATGCTGAGATCTGGATGTTGAGGGGCCTTGATCTACTTACAATCATACTTAGTGTTTTGTTAGGATTCAACTTCATGCCCCATAATTTGCATCATTAACTAATTTTAGTTAGATCTCTATTAAGGGATTCAGCAACCCCAGACCTATATTCAGGGGATGGAATTGATACAGAGAGTGTAGCATCATCTGCATATGCAACAAGCTTATGGGCTAATTAGACTACAAGAAAATGAAGGATTGGAGATATTACAAGTCTTATGGGATGACTGGATTACAACAAAATGGAGAAATATGGAGTTCAACAATCACATATAAAGGACAGTAAAGGTTTGCGAGGCTGAGGCGCTAAGAAGCGACCGAGTCTGCAGATACTAAGAGAATCAATAGAAAGTTTCATGTAATCTCTATTGTCAGGGAGATTGTGGAGATGGATTGAAGAGTCCATGCGTGAAGATAAAAGGATTGTACAAGTTTGAGTGACGCTGTTAGGATATAAAAATGAGATAGTATTTGCATATAACCTAGCATTGCAAACGTAAGAGGATTGACAGAAGAACAGTGTACATTTTGTTAAAAAGGTGAATCAATAGTTTTTTATGAAGCAGTTGAGTTATAGAGTTTGAGCTAATGACAGCTTTCGATATAACACATGAAGATGCAATCAGCAGGTTGTCATAAAGCCAGATATTGAACATAATTTGTTAAAAGCAATCAAATATGATGAAAGTAAGAGGTGTGCTGCGATACAAATATCTAGTAACAGTTATGTCACATAATGGACTTTGTCTCAAGGACTACCTATGAATATAATGATGGAAGAAATTGTAGGCTATGTAATTGGATACCAAATAAGTTCATTAATATAAATATATAATATATAATATATATATATATATATATATATATATATATTATATACATAAATATATAAATATATATATATATATATACATAAATATATATAAATATATATATATATATATATACATAAATATATATAAATATATATATATATATATATATATATATATATATGAGAGAGAGAGAGAGAGAGAGAGAGAGAGAGAGAGAGAGAGAGAGAGAGAGAGAGAGAGAGAGAGAGAGAGAGAGAGAGAGAGAGAGCGCATTTTCTACGAAGGTTACAAACCCACATTAGTGCGAAAATTACAACTAATGCAACTTGAGGATTTCTCACTTGATCCTTCCTAGATATATAAGCCATATTTTAAGTTACGAAGGTGACTTTTTAAAATTGGAGAATTTCCCTAATATATAACAGCGGAACCTAATCATGCATTTAGTGTTCTTAAAATGAACAACAGTATTTATAAAATATGGGTATGATTTATATAAAATATTTATAATTGAAGTTAGTAACACTAAAAATTCGAGCTTGAGGTATCATCTGTGGCAGATATCATCCTCCAGAAGACGTAATTCAGTTACAATCAAATATATACCTGTATTAAGTAAAAGACACTGGCAATAGATTTTTAAGGAAAGGTAAAATTTTATTGAAAGTGGAATCACCACAAAACGTAAAATATGTTTATATTTAGGCGATAATTACGAATAATGTTGACTGCGAGGATATAATGATGCATTTCTCGGGAGAGAAAAAATCTGCACACAATTAACGATGACGTCCTTTCTTTACTTTTCCGTGTGATTCTAAAGCTAATTAAAAGTTTTTATTCTGACTCTAAAACCCAGTTTTATTCTGAATCCAAAAATATTAATAAAGAAATTCTAATTAAACCAGAGAGAGAGAGAGAGAGAGAGAGAGAGAGAGAGAGAGAGAGAGAGAGAGAGAGAGAGAGAGACCCCACATTATAGTAAAAAATTATAAATGAAAAGGAGGCGCAAGCTAGCAAAGGGTTGTAGAACATAGGTGGGTTATATCTGTATTGACTGGATTTGCCCAAGACGGAATAACATAAGGTGAGACCGATGGTTGCTCGGTTCCCGCAGTGTGATGTCACTGGTTGGCGTTGACTAGGCAGTTAACTTGATTTACTGATACTACACCTGTTGTTAACGTTCAAAGATTTTGAACAATTCAGTTGTTATTATTACTATTTATTTTTTTTATCCAAGTCACAACCCTGGTTAGAAAAGCAGAATACCACAAGCCCAAGGGCTTCAATAGGGTAAGCAGCCTAGTAGCCCAGTAAGGAAAGGAAATAGGGGAATAAAACCAATTATATATAAGATACGAGTTGATTAATTAAAATATATTTCACAAATAAACGTACCGAATAGTTATGAAGAGAAAAAATATGCTGAGGGTATTTTCAGTCTTTTACACGATTTGATCAGAGAGATGCCAGATATCACCATTTAACCACGTTTGGAAGAGAAAAAATCTGGCGACAAGAGCATCGCCCGTCGTTATGCTTCTGTGACGTCACTAGAGAGGGAAATGAGCCCAACTCTCAGTTTCCTTTACATATTAGCAGGACCCACAATGTGTCCTGCATATTAGTAGCCTCCAAATTCCATCCTTTCGACCACCTCCTCTTTCTCCAAGATATTTCCCAACACCAAATACCCATAAAAATCAAGAAATAAAGTTTAACTAACGAACCTGGTGTCGTAAATGTTCTCTCGTTCATTCGTGATATTGATTTCTCAAACTTTAATAAAAAATGTAATATATGGACACCTTTATTCACGAGGGCATTTCACCAACAACTGCCATTACATTCAAGAAACAAAATGTTGAGGTAAAATATTAAAAACATTCCTGCTTCCCAGTCTGTTGGACGGGAGTTCGAGACCCGCTCAAGCTGGATAGTTTCTAGTAGTCTCTGCAACCTCATACTCCTTGTGAGGTAGGGATGGGGGTTTTGGGGATGCCTATAGGTCTACCGGCTACGACATCATCAGCCATTGCCTGGTTCTTCCTGGTCCTAGCTTGATGGAGAGAGAGGGGGGCGCCTGGCCGTTAATCATATGTATATTGACCAGTATCTGGGACATTGTCTTGTCCCTTGCTTCTGCCATTCATGAGCATATGTAAATTAATATATATTCAAATAGAGTGTATATATATATATATATATATATATATATATATATATATATATATATATATACACATACATATATAATATATATATATATATAATACATACATACATACATACATATATACATATATATACATAATATATATAATAAATACATAATATATATAATTATATATATAATATCTAAATACAGTATATATATATATAATATATATATATTACATACATACATACATACATATATATAATATATAATATATATATATATGTATATATATATATATATATATATATATATATATATATATATTACATATATATATATATATATATATATATATATAATAAATACATAATACATATATATATATAATATAATAATTACATAATATATATAATATATATATAAATAATGTATATAATAAATACACACACATTATATAATTCTATATATACATATATATATATATATATATATATATATATATATATATATATATATATATATATATATATATATCTATATCTTTATACAAGTGTGTGGTTTTTTATTGCGTTTTCAATTATTTTTTAATCACTGGCATTTCATTCTGTTTAGGCTGGTTTCACATTAATAGTTTTCATTTAAAAAAAAAAATAACTAGACGAAAACAAATGGAATACAACAGCAAGTTTTCAAGATATACAGTAGTTCGATGCTCCATTAAGCATCATCTAAATTTTGCAGTAAATTCTGCCCCTGGAATGAACTTTAAACTCTAATAAATGTTCCGTATGATTAGTCAAACCAAAGCCAAATCCAATTACCGTCTGCCATGACTAGAAACCTGGGTAATCTGGAGTACTAACCAAATATGACTATTCCACTCACAACCTCGGAACATTTGTACAGCCACACATTTGGATTAAATTTCACTTGATTTACATCCAGAACGATTTAGAAGCCATTTGGCAAATAGCTACTTGCATAAATCCATTGCTAAGTGAGTCGGCTCATTTATAGTTATGAGCAAGCATGATTCAATCTGCTTTTTTCAAGAGCCCTTGACCAAGTGCACCACTGCCGACTATCATTGCACTATCATTTAATTTTTAAGTCTTTAATTTAAAAATTTAATACAAAATCCGAGTACGGTGTCAGTATTACCATGCTATAAAATATTGCATCGCTTAATTAGCACAACAAAAGTACAGCCACGGCCTCCGTCATTCCATTTGGATGATCTGGAATCGTAATGCCCTGTAGCAGGCCAGAACCGAATAATGATAGGCAGCTGCGTTTCACTTCAACTGACCAAACTTCAGACAAATCAAACAGTTTGTATTTACATTGTCATAACAGTGTAATAACAGAACTTCATCTGTTCTACGTTACAATGTCCTAACATATAACTGTTCTACTTTACGCTACTATGGTAACTGACCAAGAATAAATGAAGTTAGGTTTATATCTATTTGCAAATCCTCTACCAATTAAAATGAAGTTCCTATGGCTCTCCTGGTAATACATCATTCAAAGCTAATACAGCTCACCTTAACCAGAAAAAAAAAATAGTGAAAAGACGAAATTCAAATCGAATCACAATGAAATCCGATGTATGCAAAGTCTTCGGCACATAGTCAATGATGTCGCTGCTGCATTTGACAGTCTAGATTTAGGCCATGATCCAAAAATAGGAAAGATCTCCCGGACCCCCTGGGAGAAGAATATAACTGACATTTATCATCCAACAGTGGTAGAGCTGAATTTCTCGAGGAAAGGCTACAAAGTAATGCAGCGTCTTTGCACGTATTTGGATGGATTTTCTTTAGCTTTATCCTAAAGATAAGACAGGAATTGAGAGAGAGAGAGAGAGAGAACGAGTGTGTGTGTGCATGCGCGCGTGTGTATGTCTGACATGCTTAAATACTTATGGGGTCCGTCCAGATTCACGCAATGCATTTACAAGTTAAGTAATTACGTTAATTCAATAGATTAGTGTGATTCAGCTCAAAACAGTGAGCATACAAATATTTCAGCTTACATGAAATTAAAATTTGCCTGATACAAGGATTAGCGGGGAACTTATAAACAGTTTATTTTCCCGGGGTCAATCTACTGGAAGTCAATCAACATGAATGAAAATGATAACGAGCATTAATTCCCGTTTTAGCTTTAAGTTGTAACTCCTTTTTTAAAAGGATATTATTATAATTATTATTACTAGCCAAACTACAACCCTAGTTGGAAAAACAAGATGCTATAAGCCCAAGGGCTCCAACAGGGAAAAATAGCCCAGTGAGGAAAGGAAATAAGGAAATAAATAAATGATGAGAATAAAATAACAATATATCATTCTACAAATGAATAAACATGCGAAACACATAATAATCCTTCCACTTGCGTCTGTTTATGGTTTTTCTGAGCCACATCTGCAAACTTTCTTAGTTAGCCAATCTATCGTCTCTTCGTCCTTCTCTTGCTTCTTTCACAATCTCTATGGCCCATTCTGTTATTCACAATGTCCATCTATTGTCTTTCATTCTCATTATGTGTCCTACCCACGTCCATTTATCTTTCTTACACGTTGTTAAAATATCCTGTTCTTTATTTATCTCTTGTATCCATGTTGCTCTTTTCCTTTCTCTTAGTGTTATTCCCATCATTATTATTCTCTTCCCATAGCTCTCTGACTTAGAGCTAGCTTATACTCTAAGGCTTTAGTAAGGCTCTCAAGATTCTGATGCATAAGTTAATACTGGTAGGACCATCTGATTAAACTTTTTTTTATAGAAAGTAGCATTTTATATTTCATAATCTCATTTAGTTTAATCCATCCAATGATTATCCTTTTAAATCGGGTTTCGTGTCCTCTCTCTCTCTCTCTCTCTCTCTCTCTCTCTCTCTCTCTCTCTCTCTCTCTCTCTCTCTCTCTCTCTCTCTCTCTCTCTCTCTCTCTCTCCGAATTATCATCACTATTACGTCTGGCAATAAATCCAATTCAAACTTTTTCTCTTCGGTTTACATGAAAAGTTTAATCTCCACCAAAGCTGAATAAAAATGCTAATCATATAAGTCTCCCTCTCTCAATCCCTTCATGGCGTAGTTAACATCTTATAATACCAAACTGATTAGCCTTCCTCTTCCTCTCAATCGCTAAAAATACCGAACCTCTCCATTCTCTAAAACAATCAATTTATTTCTCATCAAGCAACCAACCAATTCTCTCTCTCTCTCTCTCTCTCTCTCTCTCTCCTCTCTCTCCTCTCTCTCTCTCTCTCTCTCTCTCTCTCTCTCTCTCTCTCTCTCCGAAATATCACCTAACTCAGCACCAGAATCAAAATCGTTAGTTTACAAGACTGGCGTAGAGAGAACAGATTATCGGCGAAACATGAGCCAAAAAGCTTGTAACTACATTATTTCTTTGTTTACACTCTTCATATAAAGTTTCCACTAAATAAAACTCTAAACCTACTAAAATATGCGCCAGAGAAGATACCGTTTTTCTAAAAGAAAATTATATTTAAGATCAACAAAGAAATATCATATACAAGA
>NC_090732.1:133813356-133820856 GCF_036898095.1 Palaemon carinicauda | reverse complement strand
AAAATGAAAGCGTGAGATCATCATAAACATCCTGAATCATTAAGAAAAGGACAAAAAAGGGACGTAAAAGGACACTGTAGTTTGCAACAAAAGTCAAGTCTTATGGAAATGGCTCCTAAGAAATGGGAAGGACGGTCGAACAATAACTTCTGGAGTTATTTTTATCATGGGTGTTTCTACGGCGAAAACAAAGTCGGTTGCCTGGTTAATAACTCGGCCACTGACTGAGAAGTAACTAAAGGAGAAAGAGACAGAAGGAAATTTATAGACGTGATAGGACAAATTGATAGATTGACAAAAGAATTTAAGGAGAGTGAGCGGTCCCTTAATATGGTGGTGTACCATTACACTTCAGATAAAAGCATCCCAAAATCGAAGATCAAAATGAAGCCACACAACTAACATTCAACCGGTAACGCGCAGTTGCCTCTCAATTACAGGGTTGAGATTATAATGAGTGGTTAGGAGAGATGGAAAATCTCTCAAACAAAGGAACTGTTGACAGAATTTATGTAAGGTCGAGATGTCATTGACGTAATGAACGACAACTAACCTTGTGGAAAAAAACCTTTGACGCTCGAAATACAAATAGCTCGCTATTAATATTATGATTGCACCTCAAATAATTCCAGGCTTAAGAGTCTACTCATCTTAGTTCATCTAATATTCACTGATTCCTGGTGCATAATGGAAACTTACCTATGTATTAATCTGTTGGACGGGAGTTGGGGCAAATTTCGAAGCTCGTTTTAGTTTCTACTTGTGTCTGGAACCTCAACGTTCTTGCGAGCTAGGGATGAGGGGTATGGTTGAGCCTATACTGTAGGTTTATCTGCCTAGTCATCAGCAGCTATTGTCTGTCCCTCCTAGGTCTTAAATTGATGGAGAGGAAGCTTGGGCGCTAATCAGACACACACACACACACACACACAAGGGAGTGGTTGTCACATATGTCGTTTATCCTCCTCATGGATTTTGTGATGCATGGAGCAGTCAAAAGATGGTGGAAAAGGATTGGACTGGATTGGTGATAGGAATTTAGCAGACCTAGAGTATGCTGATGATGCTGTCATTGTTAGCAGAACACCACATGATTTGCAATGCTTGCTTAACAGAATTCATGAAATATCACACGAGGTTGAGCTGACGACAAACAGGAGAAAGACAGATGATGAGAACGGAGTATGCAATGGAAGAATAAATATCATTGGAAGGAGAAAGGATTAATGAGGTAGAATCATCAAAGTATTTAGGCACTATGATCTCAAAACAGGGTCTTTAGAATTAGAGTTTAGTGAAAGATTGAAAAAAAAAAACAAGACAATGGCTAGGTTAAGTAAGATTTGGAAATCAAATCTCCTGAAATTACATATACAATTCAGATTATATACCAGTTTATTGAGATCGGTGTTACGCTAAGGACATGAATCGTGGTGTGACAATGGAACAATCTCCAAAATATTTATTAGATTTGAGGACAAAGCCCTCACAAAGATATTGGGAGTTAAATGGGAGGACAGGATTACAAATGAAACTATAATAGAGATTACTGGAGTGCCATATGTGGATGAGATCATGATGAGGGGTAGATGGAGATGGTTTGGGCATGCTCTTCGCACTCCCCAAGAGAGATTAGTTCACCAATCGTTCAGCTGGGCTAAACAAGGAACTAGAAGAGTTGGTAGAACAACACTTACATGGCTGAGGACTATGAAGCGCGAAGTAGATGATGTCAATGGAGAAGTAATGAATTAAAAGCTCAAGATAGATACGACTGGCGACATCTAACCTAGGCCCTTTGCATCAAAAGGCGTAGGAGGAGTTGGTGATATACACAAACACACTTAGTTTCTTTGGCATGTCCCTGACCTTTGCCTTTGCCATGTATGACCGACATTTGAATGTTTAAACCTTTGGTTTAAATACTAGAAGTGTAAAGGTTCCGATTCAAACGTTTCTGATCTCTAATTCAAGGGTTTTAGTAGAGAAATTGTTTTCTAGATGAGGAATCCTTTCTCAATGCAGGGTAAGGTAAATCTTAACAATCACATTTTGCATGGAGATAATAGATAAAAGAAAATAATCTTTTGGTTAAAGACATTATAAATTTATTTTGAAAAAAAAGGTGCACTCGTCACGAAATAAGTTTACTGGTCTCATAAATTTCTATGAACATTGAAATCATGATGAAAGAAATTTAAAAATAAATTCACAATTTCACCCATACATTTTTTTTTATGGATGCTAATAGCCCAACGTTTGGAGATGAGATAAAAAAAAAAAAGATAATTCTGGAAAGAGAAAAAAAAATCTTTTGCAGCCAAATAAAAATATTTTGAGCAGGAAAGAGTTTTTGGGATGTGAATAAAATAAAACATTTAGTTTACTCGTCTTCAATTTGGGTAATGAAAAACGCTCCTCTCGAAAAGAGTTGGGTCAAGTAATAAGGAGAACAAAGGAACTGAAGCAGAGATGGCCAAGAAAAATGTAACCAAGGGTGGAACAGTGGTGTTTTTATCTCTTTTTTTTTTTTTTTCTTAATAACAGACATACATTTCAGTTATAAAAGTGCACCTTTAGTTCAAGTAAAATACTATTGTAACCAATACATCGATATGTAAAATTACCATGGACTATACTAGTCTTGCACAGATATTTGTTATAAAAATTACTATAACATGCCATTTGTATTTCTTCTTTACTCACTTACTCCGGTGGTATTTAGGCCATATTTTGACCCATGACCGCTCGTGATAGGATTCTCCACTCTTCTCTGTCCTGAGCCTGATGGGTTTCCCCCAGAGATTCTTACATCCTCCTCCAAGCATCTTCTCCGATCTTTTCTTGGCCGTCCTACAGGTCTTCTTCCAGCAACGTCAGCCAAGAATATCCTCTTTGGAGCTCTATCCTCAACCATACGAGCCATATGTCCTGCGCATTGGAGTCTTCTTGATCTAATTACATTACATATATTTTGTTGGTTTGTACTATTTCTTATTTCTCTATTATGTCGTCTTCTCCATCCAATTATTTCTTGGTCAAAGATGGGCCCCTCTATCCTTCTCAGAATCCCATTCTCAAAAATTTCAAATTTGTTCTCTAATGTTTTTGTTAGAGACCATGTCTCGCATCCATATATTAAAACTGGTCTGATAACCGTGTATTTATTCTCAATTTTGTTTTACGGGAGATTGATCGTCGTTTAAAAAGGTCTGTAAGGCTGAAATAACATCTGTTGGCTGCTCCAATCCTTGCTGTCACTTCTTCAGCCATTCCAGCGTTCTGCGACATAATAGTAACCAGATACTTAAAGGACTCTGCTGTCTCAATTATGATGCCTGCAAGATCTACATTTCCCTATAATTGCGGTGTATTTGCTACTTCCATGATTTTAGTTTTGCCTTCATTTATCTCTAGTCCCACCTGGCAAGCCATTGTTTTGAACTGTGCTGTTAGGTTCTCCACCTCCCTGAGGTTGACCCTATGATATCTATGTCTTTTACTACCTTTTCCATTACCAGGTTGAAGAGAAGGGGGGATAGGATGCATCCTTGTTTTAGGCCGCTTTTCGCCTGAAAAGTGGTAGCATATCTTGAGCAGCATCTAACTGAGCATAGGGTATTTTAATAACAGGCTTTCGTTACCCTTATGAGTTTTGAGGGTATTCCAAATTCTCTCATTATATTCCACATTGATGGTCGGTGTATGCTATCATATGCCTGTTTGCAGTCTATGAATAAGTGGGTTTGTTGTTTATTATATTCCCAGTATTTTTCTATGACTTGTCTGAGGGAGAATATTTGGTCAATGGTAGACCGTCCAGCTCGTAAACCACACTGATATTCTCCGATTATACTTTCTGCATATGTGGTAAGTCTGTGGTATATAATTATTGTAAATATCTTATATGCAGTAGGTAGTAAACAAATACCTCGATAATTACTGCAGATTAATCTGTCTCCCTTCTTATGTACCGGGATAAAGATTCCTTCCTCCCACTGATCTGGAGTAATTTCTTCATTCCAGATTGTCACCATCAGATCATGAAGTTTTTCTTGAATCACTTCACCCCCATATTTCCAAAGCTTTGCTAGGATGTTATCATTACCTGGGCTTTTATTATTTTTCAAACTTTTAATTGCTTTATTGGTTTCCAATCTAGTGGGCGGCTCCAATTCTAATTCAAGACCATAATAGGTCTCCTCATTAATGGGATTAACTGGTTCAGGTCTGTTTAGTAGTTCCTTAAAATACTGCTACCATCTCTTCATCACATCCTCGTCTCTCGTGAGTATTTCTCCATCTTTATCTTTAATCATTTGGGTTCTAGCTTGGTAACCCCCTTTTAGTTTGCGGACTCGTTGGTAATGTTGTCTAATTCTGCCTCGTTTTCTGTTTTCAACAATTATGTCAAGTTCATCATTCAGATTTTGTCGCTTTTTCCTTCTTAAAACCTTAGTTACATTTGTTTTCCTGTCGGGATTCCTCTCTCCAGCCTTCATCTCTCGGGGCTTGTAATACCTTGGCTCTAACTTGTTTCCTCCTCTCCACCACCTCTCTGCATTCATTATCATACCAGTGGGCATTTCTTCTTCCTTGTATGTAGCCAACTTCATCTTCTGCTGCCTACTTGACTATTTCTTCAATTGCTTGCCATTTTGTATTTACATTTTCATCATCTGCATCATCGCCTAACATCTCTAGCATTTGAAATCGGTTAGTGAGCTTTATTTGAAAATTGTCTTTTCCTGCCGCTTCTTTCAGCTTTTCTACATCATACCTATTTCTTTTTTTCCTACTTGTTCTGATTTTCCTGCGCACAGTTTTGCTTTAATTTTTGCTCTTACTAAATAATGATCAGTGTCACAATCTGCTCCTCGTAGACTTCTGACGTCTTGTAGTGACCTGCGGTGATTTCTGCTGAAAAGAACATGGTCAATTTGGTTGAAGGTTCTACTGTCAGGTGATTTCTTTACAAACTCAAATTTTGAACTTCATATAACACATTTACTAGTTTAGTAACCGTGTCTGAAAACCAAAATATTTCCTCTTTGACATTACAATATATTTTTAACCAACGATATATTCCGTTCGTTAACGTGGAATCTTATTGTTTTACGTTCAAGATGTCTGAAGCCCAAGAAATACCATTTACAGAACGAGTCTTTTATCGCCCCACTTGATAAAAAGTCACGTATGTCAACAGCCTTGGTGATCCGGCAAGGAACACCAAAATGCTACGTAGTTCAGTTAACACATGAACAGCTTTGCGAGGCGTGCAACGGACGATCTTTGTTGGTTGTTTTTTGGGGAAGTCTTACAAGTAGGGAGCATTCCAATAGTCACTAAAATTCTAAGTGCATAATTAATATAATTAAAAGAAAACAAGAGAGTTTTTAAACCAACGGTTTAGATTACTTACCAAATATAATTTTCATCATGTTGGTCATTTCTTAAAAATATACCCATTTGAATGACATATTTAAGGAGATTCTTTAGGAAAACCTTGTTCATTTATAATGCGAATACGTATTTCGATTTTGAACCATTTATAAAATATAATTATCGCACATCAACTCTAATTATTACCTCCATGTCTACATGATTCAACTTTATTTTCTTATTCTTGAAAGCATATTGCCACACTCCTGTTAAGGAAATCAACATCTTTCATTACATAGCCACAATTCAAGATAGTATAATCGATATTCATCCGTAAAATACTTTAACTATCTTTTTTTTTTTTAAGGATATCAACTGTTTAAATTATAACAAGATTAACTCTACTAACTACAAAGTAAAAGTTTACCAATATTAAAAACACAGCTTAATAATCAGTGGTTTAAATGCATACCTGTAAAAGCTTTCTAATTACTACAAAAGGTTTACTGTTGCTACAAGCACTCGAAGGTGGTTAATCTGGTTTTGACTGATTGGCAATTAGTGATTGGTGTAATTCAGGTTCAGTATTTACTGATTATAGTTTTAAAATGGAGTAAGTAGTAGACAGGAGAGTTGCTTTAAATTTTCTGTGAAAAATCCTTAAAATTTAAAACATTAATACCTAGTTTTCATGATATCAAGTATACTAGTGCAAAATGGTTCCCTGCATTTAAAATTCTTAGCAATAAAGAACTTTAAAATCCTTTCTAGATACAAAGCAATCTACTAATCAGGGAAAAGGAATTTTCTTTTGGAAAAGGAGTTATTCCAGAAGTATCACAGTGGCGAAGAAAAAATTTGTCTTGCGTTTTTCTGCAATAAACATAAAAAAAAGTCTGACGAAGTGAGAAGGGAATGAGAAACAACCAAAGGGAAAACTAGAGAGAGGTTCATTACTGACGAAAAAAAAAATACAATTTGAAAAATACAATAAGTTTTCCCATTCCCAAAGGTCTTCGATCCTTCGTAAGCCTTCGAAAGCCTTATGAAATGTGAGCGAGTCCCAAAGCATTTCCAGCTATCATCTGCACGCACCAAATTTTTACGGTGAAAATTTTCCAATGGATGATTATCGTTCGTTTACACAGTGTAAGAAATCGATGAGAAAGAACTGATACTTTACGTATCAAGAGATACCTTGAATGAGGGCCACTTTTTTATGCAATGAATGATCTCATTTGTAAATTACTCTATCATACATGGTCAATGTGAAGTGAACGGCAAGACTGGCGAGGAAGCAATCATTGGAACAAAACCAAATTTAAAACCGAGATCTTCAGTAGTAGAAAATAAAGGTAACATTACGAAATACCGGTAGAAGGAAAAGTCAATAGGTGGACCAAAAGTTATCAGTTAAGTCTTACTTAGATTCAAGAACTACATGGGTTTCAAATTAAACTGAAAAAGAAAATCTGATCTGATTTCAAGTGACGCATAGCAAAAATCCTTTTATGTAGAAAAATGTATTTGAATTATACTTGACTCTCCATTTGTCCTGAATAAAACAAAAATTATTACGAAAAGGGCTGGTAAGTCTGAAACACAGCAAGAAACAATAGTTAACGACAACAGACGAATCAAACCCAAGCGACGATGAAAAGGCAGTGTAAGCTGAAACGGGTCAAAGTCAAATAAGATGTGCAAGTTATTGACTATAGTCCATTTCTTTTAGCAAGGCAGATTTGCACCGACTCGCAGCGGAGCCCTTTCAACTGAAAAGTTTTCTGATCGCTGATTGGTTAGAATTATCTTGTCCAACCAATTAGCGATCAGGAAACTTTTCCGAGCTAAAAGAGCACCGCTGCCAGTCGGTGCAAATCTGCCTCGCTAAAAAAAAATTGACTATAGTGGTAGGGTTTAGAATACGTTTAGTGTATTCTCATACAATTTCACCTTTAATATAACATGGCTTATGTTAAATATTGGTGATCCTGGTTTTACATATGCACAATATTTTAAGCAAATATTATTGCGTATCAATAATAAAATGATTGATATGAAAAAGACCATTACAGGAAATTCTTTTAAAAGAAAAAGCAGAACCAAAATGAAAAAAAA
>NC_090732.1:133783356-133805856 GCF_036898095.1 Palaemon carinicauda | reverse complement strand
CATAATTCAAATTCCAATGGAAATTATTCGAGTGAAAAAAGGAAAGCGTTTTGCAGACTTCAAAGAGAATATCATATTAGAGGGAAAACTAAAACTTTAATTATATTATTTGAATTAGAAGGAATATTGGAAAGTAAATATCATAGAAATGTTGGAAAACTTCCAAATAATAATTTAAATAAACTTTCTAAACCGCAATTCTAACAGAGCTATACATATACTTTTGGAATGTTTCAACCTTAAAAAATCAATAAATTTATCTTTTGATAATTAGAGATAAATAAATAATAGTATTTAATCTAAGATATAAATTTTACAGTTCGAGGTATATATATATATATATATATATATATATATATATATATATATATATATATATATATATATATGAGTGCATGTGTTATATATATATATATATATATATATATACATAAAATATATATATAGTATATATATATATATATATATATACACATATATTTATATTTAAATATTTATGACCAATATTTATATAATATATATGCATATATATATTATATATATACATATATTTATATATAAATATTTATGAGCAACATTTATATATTTATATAATACATATATTTAAATTATATATATATATATATATATATATATATATATATATATATATATATATATATATATATATGATAGAGGGCAGGCAGGAGAAGAAGGGTAATTAGGAGCAACAAGTTCGAACTGGAGGAAGAGAACACATCACCCGAGAAGGCAGGGAAAATGGAAAAAAAGTTACCCGAGTATAAAACGATTTGTATGAAGGGTTCACAGACTCTAAAGTAACGTGTTGGGAATTCATAAAACCCCACTGAGAGATGGAACGAAAGATTGTGAAAAAGGATACAGTTAGAGGTACAGTGGTCTAAGGAATAATAAACAAAGAAGCATGGAAAAAAAAATTGATATATTGAGGGTGCAATGATTTCAGCCTTCCGAAGTTTAAAGAGCAAAGACACTTCAAAATAAAATGCGTAAACACGGAGAGGTGAAATAGTTACCAGATTGATTATTTCGAGGAATTGCTGAATGTGGAGGATAGAAAATAATCCGAAATGAAAGATGTTAGAATGTAAGGAATTTGGTTAGGCTTAATTATTCTTTTGGAAGCTACTCTTGAGGATGATTTCGGCAACTGAGAAGCTGAAAACTTAAAAAAAGACATTCAAAGCTGATGACATCTAGTGGCAAACATTAGATCGAATTGTTAACCATGGTGTATAAGGTAATTTCGATAAAGCTAAAAGTACCACAGAAGACTGCAAGATATGGCCGTTTTTTTTACTCCGTATAACAAGAAAGATTTAAGACAAAAGAACACTGTTTGTTATTTAAAAATATGCGGAATTTACAAAGTAATAGGCATAATATCTTAACTTTCTTGATTTCCTCTACAATCCTTGAATCAGAGGGGAGACCGATAAAAAAGACCGTAAGACAATTCATTTCCTTCCAACAATTTTATCTATATTTCTTATATGAATTAGACAAAAGACATTACAAATCACTCGGCCAATTATAGATATGTAAGGTAACAAGGCAAGAAGCGAATTATTTGTAGCAAAGATAATGAAATAAATTAAGAAATAAGAAAGCCGGCCAAATGAAGACGAAGTCTTCAGAGAAACACACAAAAGATGCCAAGGGGAAAAAAGCCTTTTGAGTCCTCAAAGGAAAATATAAACCTGAAAAGTAGCATTTTCTTCACTTTGTCCCAAAGTGAGTTTTTCTCTCAGCATACAATGGAATGAAGAAACAATAGTTGTTATTTTGGTTTCTTTGATGTGTGTTGCCGTGATTAAGATTTTTTGTCTTACCAATCAGCTTTACATGTAAAAAATTGTAGTATGGATAAATAAATATTTACATTAATCATGCTTACATATTACAGGTGATGAGAGAGAGAGAGAGAGAGAGAGAGAGAGAGAGAGAGAGAGAGAGAGAGAGAGAGAGAGAGAGAGAGAGAGAGCTGCAAACTAGCATAAATGAAATTGATCGACACAACTGAAATGAGATGAAAGAACAATAACCGCTGATAATTATTCAATGCATGATGGGTCACCCTCTGCTGAAAGCGAAGGTTTAACTAGAGAGGATAATAAAAAAATTGAAATTTTGCCTAATAGAAAACAAGATGTATATACGCACACATAGATATCTCAATTAAGAACGAAATATTAATTGGAAGGGAACTTCTCAACAAATGAAAATAGCAGCAGCAATGCCAGGGATAATCCTTTTATAGTCTTTTATGAAACAGAATTTTCCGAAACTCCCTCTGCTCTATAGTGGGCAGGAGGGTTCATTGGCTTCATGTCCTTAGATCTGACATCAATATCCACCCAACGTTGATCATCTGAAGGGGTCATCCTTTGAAACTTTCCCCAAAGAGTTTCGAAAAAATCTATTTATCCAATATTGAGATATTTTGGTAACAGTGATATACATGCACATGAATTTGGGTAAAATCACTACTCTAACAATTTTGTTGGTGAAAAAATATCGATAAATGTTTTAATAGACACAAGTAAATATAACAACAATGATATTGAATGTCAATGCATAGTAAAATTTAAGAGCCGCAATAAAAAAAAAAAAAACGATAGAAAGTAATACGAATAGTTTTGTATGTTCCACACATTAGCTCCTCGTTTTTTACATTTGTACCAATAAGTAAACTGATCCAGTGAAAAAAAAGGGGGTGGAATGCTTGCTTAAACCGACGGCCACTCGATTATTATTATTGCAAGCTAAGTTATAACCCTAGTTGGAAAAGCTAAGTTATAACCCTAGTTGGAAAATCAAGATGCTTCAAGCCACAGGGAAAAATTACCCAATGAGGAAAGGAAACCAGAAAATAAGTAATCTACAAGAGATGTAACAATCTAAATAAAATATTTTAAGAAATAGTAACATTAAATTAGATCTTTCATATATAAACTATAAAAACTTCAAAAAACAAGAGTAAGAAAAATGAGATAGAATGGTATGCCCGAGTGTGCCCTCAAGCAAGAGTACTCTAATGCAAGACAGTGGAAGGCCAAGGTACAGAACCTATGGCACTACCCAAGAATAGTGGAGCGAAAATGGATTGGGTCATAACTTGGAAGGGTGGCCAGCTGTGAATGCTAGAGGCAGTTAGCTAATAAGCTCCCGTAAACCTTCTCAAACAAACCAGTACTAACTCAACAGACCCAAGGATCCAATAGGTAATGGATATCAATGAGGCTCGAGATTGCTTTTCAAAATGTAAGAGTAATTAATACGACATTTTTTTTATCATTTATACAAAATATTTTTTCTTCTCGACTATCGTAACATTCACATCATGAAAAATGGAAAATAATGATGGATCTTCCTCATATTGAAAATACAGTCATTAAAATGGGAAAATTATTTTGTACGGCTCAAATTATCAATTAAACAACTCCCATTGGCGATAATCACTGTAATGTAAATTCCTATGTAAATTGCTCATTTTTACATAAAACAAATTTATTTCCTAATAAAGAAATCCTTAAAAAAGAGCCTTTTATTTCAACATCTGATTTAAATGGAAAGTCAAATAGCTTCGTTCGTTGATGAGTTGCGAAATTGTTTCATTGTTTGAATATGAATACCAGAACTATAGATCTGCTTTGTTGTGATGTACCTGTTTGTTTTATTAACATTTGTGCCACATGAAAATTTATGTCAGTCTTTGAACGATATAATATCAATTTTTCCTTTATTCTCTCCTTTGAAGATTCCAAAAATTATACATATAAAAACTATTACTTTTAATTCATCAGTGTGTTATCAATTTTCAATTAATCTAAAACCACCTTCTAGATTAAGAATGATTCCAAATATATTTAACTTACTCAATGGGGAATAAATAAACTACTATGAAGCAAATACGAAAGCTATTACAAGACCTCTTGCACTTTTGAAATGTGTAAGCTAAACTTTAATACTTAATTATAATAAGCAGAATTAACCCATAGAGAGTAAATTTATATAAAAAGCCGAAAATATTAGTTTGAAGAGCTGAAAACATGAATAAGAAAAGCCAAAAATTATCTTTCTCTTTCTCTTTCTCTTTCTCTCTCTCTTTCTCTTTCTCTCTCTCTCAAACACATACACACAATCATGCTTTATATAACGGATACATATACTATAGACGGGATAGTATATCAACCAATGTTCCTGATATTAAACTCTCAGTACCATCTTCTCGACGCTCAAGACATTAACTAACCAAAGTGACATAATATTTGAAACCAATCAAAAATTTTTCAAGAATAATGCCGAATTGGAAACGCCCCTCTCTGGCGGTCTGCCGGACTCGGGTTAGAGTTCAGCTCGCAAGTTTCTTGTTGCGTCTGTAACCTCACCATCCCCTGAGATGAGGATTAGCTGCTTTGGGGAGTTTATAGGTCTACCTGCTTAGTCATCAGCAACCATTGCATGCCCCTCCCTGGTCCTAGCTTGGATGGAGAGGGGGCTTAGGTGCTGAGCATATGTCCTGCTTGCCAGGACATTATCACTGTCCCTTGCCTCTGCCATCCACGAGTGACCTTTAAACCTTTAAAACGCACAAGCAGTCACCCGAATACAACAGAGTAATCAAAGCAGGAGGTTAACATAAGCTCCGTATCTTGATTCATGGCACAGACCTACTCTAATCCATACTTTCTTGGTCCTTGTTTTCACATCCTAGCGAGATACTTACACAAGTTGAGTGGAAGAAGGGTAAACTGAAGGCATCTCACTCATGACTATAGTCTAATTGTAATATTGGTAATAATGTTAAAACAAAACAATAAAAAGTATTAAACGCATTAGGATCCCTCATTCTTTTAGTGTGTAGTAATGACTGCCTACGTTATTTTAATCGGAGGGTCAAGCCTCAAGATCTCGAACATCTCTTTTCTGACAGTCATCTTTGTCGGAATGGGTAGGCCTACTCTGGTAGCAAAGGTAACATTCAATCTTGATGATAATAATAATAATAATAATAATAATAATAATAATAATAATAATAGCGCATAATGGGAGTGCAGTTAGAAGTTTCCTCTAGTTTTGTTGATGACTCCTTTAAATGGATGTGGAGAGTCTATTAAAAACGCTCTTTACTTGATGGAGTTAAGTATAATGTCATTAGCCTTCCTGAAAGCCCGACCATAACTCGCATAATCTACATAGGGTATTTCGGAATTAAAACTTTCATAGCCCCATTTTAAGTCTTTACCGAATGTTATAGATTCCTCGGGCAGTATATCATTCTCATTTGGGAATTTTTAATCGGTGTCCGAAAAATATCAATTTAGTTTTGAACATTACACTTTCTTTTTATGATATCATTCTGTAGTTTGAACATTTCAATCTACTTGGGTGTGCTTACTTATTTTCCTATTTGACTGACAGTTTGTTATGTTTGGTTGCTTGTTTGCAAGTCTATCTATTAGCTGAACTAGGAATACGATATTAGATTTTAGAAGATATAGGCATGTGAATATCATACAGAAGTAATCTCTTTAGCTAATTCCATTTTTTAAATTTTTCAGTCATATTGCGGAATATTCCTTTCATTTAGGAAATAGTTAAGTATTGTTTTAGAAATACTTTTGGGGAATATCTGACTTTCTTCACAGCTCATTTAAATTTGTTTTCAGAAAAGGTAGTGTGTCTATACCGTGTTATTTCTCTACGTTTGCCATGATTCAATATCCTAATCTTTTCCTTGAAATAGTTTCAGTCCTTCTCCAAGCGATAAATCCTGCGTTTTCTGAAAACGTTCCCACAATGTTGTTTTGCTAAACTGCACGTGTGTGAAATAAATTACTGATGAATATGGAAATTTAGTGGCTTCTCTCTGCTGCTCTCTCTCGAGGATATAAATTACGTCTACATTTCTCTGATTTATAGACCCTGCTGTGCTGGAGGCATGCGAACAGTAAAAGTAGGATGATTATGCAGAGTCCTATGAAACGGGGGTCCCTCCCACTAACCTAGTCAGACCTCTGGCACGAAATAATGGAGAGGAAAAGAAGTGGGCTGGAGAAAACAAAGATGCTTTGTCACAGAAATGAAAAATATGTTAGAGGTGAGAGGGGGGGGGGTTGAAGCATTGTAATGGAGGGAAAAAATCGACATTGCAAAAGTAGTTAAGAAATTGTTTGAATCCAGAAATGAAGATAAAAAGATAATACCCGTTATCCGTAAAACTGGGAATGAAATTCGTAAAATGCCATAGATAAATCTCCTTCAGATAAACAGAGTCTATAACTTTATTTACTAAAATTTTTAACAATAATAGTTATCTGAAACTTAATATGTAATGATACCTAATAAAACAATATTCTATATTTCAAATGATATTCTAGCGTACCATCGCATTATAGCCCAGCGGCATAGTAAGAAATATGAAACCAATTGTTCAAATTGTTCTAAAAGCACCAAAATTGGCACACATGTGGATTAATACATTCTGAACAATTTTGGATATGGAGGCATTCAAGATTCTCCCCGTAGCACATTTGGCGGCCATTTTTCAAAATGGCCGCTATTTACCGTTAGCGTCATTGAATATGTACCATAATTTGTCTTTTTGTGGATGCTAAAGGTGATAAGTGTGCTAGAGGTGATAAGTATTGTACAATTACACATCTGTGCTTACCAAATAATTTGGCTACCATTTCACAAGAAAATGAATTTTACTTTGCAGCGGCAGCGTTGGTGGCAGTGACGGCGGCTGCAGTAATAGTATAGTGTTGATAGTCATGGTGCTTGTAGTAGTAACTTGTGGTAACATGGTGGTGTTTTGTGTCTTTGCAGGTGAGGCAGCAGCAGCACCACCTGACATCAGAGACGCGTTGTTCCAGACTGCAGCCATGGCAAAGAAGTTCCAACTGGTCGATACTTTTGAGCAACGTACTCCCACAACACCTCCTGAGACAAACTGGAAGCTGTGTCTTGTATGTCAAGAGGAGACAACAGAGTCACTTGTCTGCCCAGTACTGTCTAAACGCCGAGACCCTGGGAGTGGATACACGACAATGGCTGCAAACTTGGTCAAATTTGATGAACTCGGAGAACTGCCAAGAACTGTTCAGTTACAGAGACTAGATGAAGGACAAGGTGTTGAGGCGACAATGGTTGCCCACCAGGCCAAGTGGCATAAAACATGTATGCTCAAATACAATAACACAATGCTACGAAGAGCAGAGAAGAGACGCATCGCAAGCAGCTCAGCATTTGATAGTACTGACAATGTCCAGGCCAAGCGCGCCAGAACACACTCTTCAGAAGCCACTACCAGCGGCACCTCCTGCTTTTTCTGTGGAAAGTCTGGCACAGAGACCCTACATGAAGTAACAACCTTCCAGGTGGACACACGCGTACGGAAGTGTGCAGCGCAAGTTGGGGACAATGAACTCATAGCCAGGCTCAGCATGGGTGATATGGTGGCTCTGGAGGCCAAGTACCATTCCAAGTGTTTGTTGGCTCTTTACTATCGTGCAAAGACCACTGTAGAAGCCGAGCAGAAAACTGACCATGAAGGTGTAATGTCAAGAATCGTACTGGCTGAACTGGTCCTGTATATCGAGGAAACCCACCTAGAAGAGGGCACCACCCCAGTCTTCAGACTCGCAGAACTTGTAAAGCTATACACAACAAGAATGGAACAGCTCGGGGTTGTTTTGTGCCAGAAAGTTAATAGCACAAGGCTGAAAGAGCGCCTGTTAGCCCAGATACCAGGCCTGAGATCCCACAGCAAAGGCCGAGATGTTTTACTAGCGTTTGATGAAGACATTGGTGAAGCGCTAGGCAAAGCCTGCGAGCAAGACTGTGACACTGAGGCAGTTCACCTTGCGCGTGCTGCACAGATAGTTCGTCGATATATGTTTGAAGACACTTACCAATTCCGTGGATCATTCCCGGGCGGCTGTCAGGAGGACTCTTGGTCCAGAGAAGGCATGTGCTCTTCCAATGTTTCATGCCATCACAGGGTGTGATACTGTGTCAGCCTTCGTCGGACATGGGAAGAAATCTGCCTGGGCAACATGGAACACGCTGCCAGAACTCACTGATGCCCTGCTGAGTCTGGCAAATGCACCCACAAGCATCCAAGAGGATACAATGCATGTCATCGAGAGGTTTGTCATACTCCTGTATGACCGCACAAGCAAATGCAAGGACGTCAACAAGGCGAGAAAGCAGCTCTTTGCAAAGACGAACTCTGTTCAGAACATCCCGCCAACCTACGCTGCTCTGGAGCAGCATGTGAAGAGATCTGCCCTTCAGGGTGGTCATGTCTGGGGCCAGGCATTGGTACCAACGCCCGTGCTCCCTCCACCAACAGACTGGGGCTGGCATCGGAGTGATGATGGGCTCTACACACCACTCTGGACCACACTCCCTGAGGCATCCAAGGCCTGCTATGAGCTGGTGTCTTGCGGATGCAAGAAAGGCTGCAAAAACCGCTGCAAGTGCAAGAACGCTTCACTGCAATGCACTGGTCTATGTTTCTGTGAAGGCGAATGCCAGTAGATTGGGACAGAAAACTTGCTAACCAACATTATGATCTGTAGACATTCATAATTCTGGTGACCAGATTTGAAAAGTTCGGAATCATAATTAACATAGTGTGGCAAAATCTACGTTATTGTATTACATGTATGTACTGCAGGATTACACAAGTACTGTGCCTAGAGACTGGGCTTTTGGTCGACTATATAACTACAATCTGACCATACTGTAAACTTCCCGTACTCTGTGTATTATTTTGACTAGCAATTTTGCCAGCAATTTGAAATAAAAAAGCAACTTGAGCAATTAAAGTGTGTTCCTGAAATCAGGTACTGGTTATTAGAGGTATTATGTCATTGAGTATTGAAATCTTCATCAAATGTCCACTTTTTCCACAAAATGGCGGCCAGTTTGGGGGCCATTTTTGAGAAGATTCATCTAAATATCTGTTAAACATTTATTGATGTTAATTCTGATGTAAAAAAAGGGAATTTTGGCCCATCTAGCACCAAACTAACGACACATAATGAAGTCTATGTAATGACGCTAATGTTAAATGGCGGCCATTTTGAACAATGGCCGCCATATCTTCCTAAGGGCTAATCTTGAATGCCTCCATATCCAAAAATGTTTAGAATATATTAATCTACATGTGTGCCAATTTTGGTGCTTTTAGACCAATTTGAACAATTGGTCTGCTATGCCGCTGTACTATTATGGAAAAACAGATTTTGGGAAAAGCCATTAATTTGCATCCATCATAAGTCAAATTTTCTTAATGGACAATCTAGTTGAAGTAATCGTCTTTCGTTTCACTAACTCTTAAAATATCAATGAATGCTTCACATGGATATATGATATATATCAAAAAGTAATTGATAAGATTATTACATCATTATAACTTTTTTTTAGTTTCGCCACTATCTCTCTCCTACTCATGCCATTCTTTTTCTTAGGAAAAATAATCGTATTAATTTTCTTTCCCCACTAGCATTTTTCCTTCTAGATAGAGACATCATCCGGTTTCCAACAAGTATTTAACATGCGGTTGCTAGCTAGCCCCATCCCCTTTACCCAGAATGCAGTCCACCACAGTCGCTTAACCATCAGGTAACCCATTCAAAACTAAGACCAGCAGCATTACAATGCAATTTACAAGATTACCCTAGAAGTATTCCTCGAGCGCCAGAAAACGCGCCATGTAGGTGACGCTGCATCATCCTATTTCCTTGTCCCAAATATCACAAATGCTGAAAGCCGTCCTTTTTTTATCTCGCCAAAAGTCATACAAAAAAGATTGAGACGTCTGAACATTACGTAGCATTCGGTGACTAAATTACGTCTAGTGCTTAGATGGGAAGACATAATCCACATAGGTCCTTGTCTGCTCAGATATAGAACTTCAAGGCAATTATAAAGTGACATATCGACACCAAAGGTGAATTAATTAAATGCAAAAGTGTTCAACCTTGAATCAACGCTTTTACGAAAGGTATTCCCTTCATATTCTTGGTACCAAAATAAACTATTTAGTAAAACTTGTTAAGAGTTCCTTAAGTTCGCATTTTTAAAACACTAATTCTTAAGAGATCCCAATTTTGACATAATTTGACTTCTTTTAAGGGTAAGCTATTTAAATTTTTTGCCCCCATTGAAAGCACGAATTGATTATGACGCTTAGCAAAAAGTTTGCATAATTTCTTACTGACGGCAAAAAGGAAGTTGTGAAAACTGAATGTCTTGAGTTGGATCAAAAGGAAAGTAAAAGGCTGCAACTTGAAAGTGAAAACATTATTTTCAGGAGTTTGGCAATTCAAAATTATTAATAAGGTCCATTTTAATAAATTTCCCAACGACTTCAAGCTCAAGGCAACGATCATGTCAAGACAATAGTTTGACAAGGAAAGAAAACGTTGTCCTCTTGAAAAGTCGTTGAGGACTTTGTACTTAAAACTTCTCACCATCAACCTCTGAGGGGAGAGATGTCTGGGAAATTTCTATTCATAATACTTTACCGCTTGCATCAGACCGATTATGTTAGTTGCACCTTTAACGTTTGATAGTACTGCAAATCTTTTATTGGTGTCATGGGACCTGAACCTTTCACTCAAAACTTCTTCAATTAGGATCGAGACAAATTGCATTACCAACCACCGCATGTATCCCTTTGCTCACTTTTAGCAGACTTAAGGTTTATAGCAAGTTTCAGTAGAGCATGATGCTATTACAAGAGACATTATTTATGAGCCAGCCCTCTTCTATTATCCTGAACAGAACTGTATTTACCTCCGCCACAGTCGTACCAAAATAAAAACTCAAGTAAAATGAGAAAATAAAAGGGTCCCGAATCAAGCATTCCAATCCAGGGATATCAATCAATTTTCCAACCATTTTAGTTTCTGAATTAAAGTACATTTTTCAAACAGCAAATGCGAGTGGCGTTTATGGCCAAAGAGTTGTTCTATGATTAAATACGAAACACTGACTTGCATTCCAATTATTTCATTAGTGAATCTGTTTGGACCAAAAAGTCACGCTGACAAGGAAAAAAAATGGAAAAATAATCGAATTTGAAACTTACGAACCATAAAGAATGCATTATTTCACAATTTCATACAAAGGTCAACATTTTCGAAATTTTATCAGTTGAATTGTCATGCCTTCGTAGGGAATTTAAAGGGGATACGGAAATTTAATATCAATCTTATATACATTAAAAGTTCACTAGAATATCTGACGTTGAAATTCGTCCAATTATCAAAAATAGTGAGGTCAAAAGCTATTACATTCCTATATGGGCAAAATTTTCGAATGAAACACTGCTATTACACAAAATACGATTGCAAATGTAACTCGATGAGAAGCCCGAAAAGAAAATTATAAATTTCAGAACCAATTATTGACACTTCTGTGAATGACAAAGAAAACAAAGCTAAATGAGAAAGGTGTAATGCACTCTACTTAAGAGCGAAGTTATCAAAATAAAAGCCTGACATGGCTAAAATAAATTTAAATGTGAAATAACATTGAAAGGGTCGGGCAAATAATGAACTGGAGCAGGTGATGCTATCATTTAGAAAGATGGTCAATGATATAACAGTCATGTCCCTAATTGCTACAACAACAAAGGAAGCTGCAAAGAGCTATAATAAACACAGTTGGCAGCAAAGGGAAGGAATGACCATTAAAACTTACTTAGTTGGTGGAAGGGTTTGGTTAATGGAACGGATTAGTTAATTAGTTAAGAAAATATTAAAATCTATTGGGGTGAAGGGTATGCAAAAACACCTGAATATAACTAAAAACTAAATAATTTATCGACAGAAAAATCTCACTGGATAAAGAAAGGAGTACATTTAACTAAAAAAGTTACATAGCAATTCTTATGATGAAATGTGAATCAATCAAAAGTGTAGTGTTCTTGAAAAGCGAATTGAACACCATAAGAAAGTGTAAAATAACTCAAGATAACAAAGCGATGTTTGTTCACGTTAGAAATCAAGATCATAATATTTAGCCTGCAGGTCATTTGAAAAAAACTGGTTCCTTCTAATAATGAGATGAGATATACAAACTCTCAAGATTTGAAGTTTAACTAAAAGATAACGTACAGTGAGTATGTGTGAAGGAACAACATTCTGCATAATATACCTCATTGTACGTAGATTTACACACAGAAATAGAGGAGGAGATATTAAACCAGGTGGAGGTTAGTGAAGGGTAAGACTGATGATGAACACAACTGCCGTAAAACCAATCTTAAATTAAGCTACTGGGGTGGAAGCGAGACATCTAGGTGATTTATGCTGGTTTTAAGAATGGAAGGCGATGTTTCTTCCAAAGACCTGGAAAGAGACGCTTTCGTAGAAGACATTGCGTTAAGAGGAGAAATTGAGTAGCAAGACATAGTGAGAACCAAGAAAAGAGCGATGGAGATGCAATGTCTAAATAGAAAGACAGAGTAGACAAAAAGGGACAATGATAACCAATTTACAAATAGGGTGTTTAGAGGTTACTCATGAATGGCAGAGGGAAGTCACAGCGTAATACATAAGATCAGCGCCAAACTCCATTACAACAAACTAGGATCTAGGAGGGCCAGGTAATGGCTGCCGATGACACAGCAGGCAGACAAATAAGCTACCCTAATCCCACCAGCCCTAACTCACAAGGATTGGACCTGCAGACACGACTAGAAACTATCGACCTCGAGCGGGTCACGAATAAACTGCAAGGCATGGGCGATTCGAACTACCACCATAATTTGAAGAAAACTTGGGAAATATCAAAACAGGGGGGCAGAAGATACGATTTCTAGCTTTCCAAAATACTTCATAACATTTTGACATGCAACAGCATACCAAAAATATATCAACATAGTATCAATTAGAAATATTTCCTCATGTAAAAAACAAAGCAAAACTCAAACTTCTTTTTTTCCAGAATTATGAATAATATCTAAGATCGGTCTGCATCAGACAGGAGAATCAGAAGAAATAACAAAGCGATCTCTGCCTGGTCACCACACCACTTTCCTTTATTACAACTTGGGAGATATTTCCTGCTTTTGAGATCTCTTCTGGCCGCCGTCGCTGTGAAACAAATCTCGGTCATTTCTTCCGTCTTTCGGCAAAGATACACAAGTGGTCTTCATCTCGCCAGCTCATGCGAGGAGACCTCGCGCTATTAGAGCTTCTCACTTGAGATTTAGAGAGAGAGAGAGAGAGAGAGAGAGAGAGAGAGAGAGAGAGAGAGAGAGAGAGAGAGAGAGAGAGAGAGAGAGAGAGAGAGATACGTAGTGGGTTTCTTTGTTAATAAACATCTTGCAGGTAACATGGAAGAATTGTGTAGTACAAGTGATAGAATTAAAGGATTAATTATCATTAAAAAAAACTTATAAACTGAAGATCACATACTGTATAAGTATGATCAGCGGCCAATGCCCCTCTCCCCTCCAAACTATGCCCAAGAAGAGGGAAGAGGGTCAGTCAACGGCTGTGGGCGACTATCAAGTAGACATATCGGGCTTGAGAGCGGCTTGTACACCTGACACACGTATTGCGGGTAAGGGATGTTTCCAATAGGTTACCAAAGTCCTTGGCAGAGCAGAGTACAGCATCAGTTGAAAATATTTTGATACATCATGTAGCATACTCCTTTATATGAGCAAGATTCTTCATATGGTCTATCAAACGATTGGAAAATCTAGGAAATATGAAAGGGGACATAATTTACTGTGTACAATGATCAATTAGAACAAACTTACTATTATTATCGTTATCATCATCCTTACTATTATTATTATTATTATTATTATTATTATTATTATTATTATTATTATTATTACTAAGCTACAGCCTTAGTTTGAAAAGCTGGAAGCTGCAAGATCAAGGCCAAATCAATCGATTCGATTTCAGTTATATAGTGCCTTGATATCCAGAGGGGGGTCAATTCTACTTTGTGCTTTACCATTAATCTCTGACTTCATAACGAGAGGCTATAGTCATGAGAGCATTATAACTCTAGAAAATATATTATGCAGTCAGGAAAAGTAATTCATAAGTCTGACATCCTACATCAAGAGACGGAATGTGCACTATAAAGAAAAGCAATTATATTATGCAAATCGAGCGAAAAACAAATGCACCTATCACTAGTGTTATAACGATTATAATGCAAGAGACGCAATTAGAGTACTTTGTATGAAAAGTGTGGCATATACATTAAAGCAACTCAAAAATGCAGCGCAAAAGCGATAAGTAGCCTAATGCACTGTACCGTACTTCACTGCAATTTGAAGATGATCTGAAATTACGCAAACACACTGATTTTCCCTTTCATTTCAGAGCAACTAGATCAGAATGGCGATATCCAATATATCGACTGAATGCATAATATATTTTTTTTTTTTAAATTCCGAGTCTCCAAAAATTTCTAATGCGACAGCTGAAAGACTATTCCAGTAGTTGTGAAAATGAAGGTCAAGATATATTATTTTGAAACGAATTCTTACACAGGTGAACGTTATCGCGTAGCGACAAAAACTCATCATCATCTCCTACGCCCATTGATGCAAAGGGCCTCGGTTAATTTCACCAGTCGTCTCTACCTTGAGCTTTTAAATCATCTTCTACTTTACGCTTCATAACCCTGAGCCATGTAGGCCTGAGTCTTCCAACTCTTCCAGTGCCTTGTGGAGCCCAGTTAAAAGTTTAGTGAACTAATCTTTCTTGGAGCCCAGTTAAAAGTTTAGTGAACTAATCTCTCTTGGGGGTGCGAAGAGCAACCCCAAACCATCTCCATCTACTCTTCACCATGATCTCATCCACATGTGGCACATTTCTAATCCTGTCCTGCCATTTAACTACCAATATTCTTCTGAGGACTTTGTTCACAAATCTACAAAATCTGTTGGATATTGTTTCATTGTCATACCACGAGTAATGTCCACTCAGTAACTGATCTCGCTAAAATTATATAAAGCTTGATTTTTATATGTAATTTCAGGCTATTTGATATCAAAATATTGCTTGATCTAGCCATATTCTGACTTGCCTTTTTCAATATTTCAATAAACTTCCACTCTAAAGACCCTTTATTAGAGATCATAGTTCGTAAATATTTAAATGATTCTATTTCACTAATCCTTTCTCCTTCCAATTATATTTCATCTTCCATCGCATAATCCGTTCTCATCATATCTTTTTCTTCTATTTATCTTGTCCCAACCTTCCTTTGATATTTCATGCATTCTGGTAAGGAAACATTGCAAATCCTGTGGTGTTCTTCTAATAAGAACAGCATCATCAGCATACTCTAAGTCAGCTAATTTCCCATTAGCAATCCGGTTAAATCACACTCCACCATCCCCAAGAGTTCTATGCATTACTGTACAATATCCATGAGAAGGATAAACAACAAAGGTGACAACATATTCCCTAGGAGTACTTTGCTGTTCACTGGAAATTCACTTGATAGAACTTTCCTAATATTAACTTACACTTGCTATGCTCCATCAACAGAATAAAATTTACCAATTTAAGAGGAACTCCATAATAATGCATGTCTCCCCATTATTGGCAGGTGTACACTATCAAAGATTTTTGTCATAGTTCACATATGCCATCAAAAGTGGATTTCTATATTCAACAAATTTCTATACAGCATGTTCTAAAATGAAAACTTGGTCCGTATAATTTCTACTTTTTCTAAATCCAGCTTGCTGATCTCAGTTTTTCATCAATATTTCTCTCTAGTCGAATTAGAATACGCATAGAACATATTTTCATAACTGACGAAAGTGTAATGCCTCTGTAATTATTGCAGACAAGCAGAACTCCTTTTCTGCCATTTTTACCAACACTCCTAGCTAGCATTCGTCAGGTTTTGTCTCTTCATGCCAAATTCTACAAAATAATCTAAGTATTCTGGGGGGGACACTTTTTCACCCCATATCATCTCCTAGTCATGAACTCACTAAAATATTCCATTAAACGTTGCCTTTCTTCCTCTGCTGCTGTTATAAGGATGCATGTCTCATTTTTATGGGTATATGATTCTTCCTCTTTGAACATATAGAAATTCCATTAATAATTCTATGAGTGATTCTTACACCATAGCAACTCCCTAAATTGAAAGCTCTGTCAGCCTCACCTGGTTTCCTGTCTAAATATTCTCTCTAGTCATTCCTGGCTTCCTCTTTACCTCTAGTAATACTGGAATACGTAACATGCTGTATCTTGGAGATTTCATAACTTTGGAAACTTTAAACAACCAATTTCCGTATTTGTCTCCTTTTTATAGCATCCCAAGTATCATTTGATACCCATGGCTTTCTTGTAACAGCATGTCCCAAAACATCACTGCCAATTGACTCATATGTTCTTAATATCATACCATTCTTCATTAATTTTCTGTTCTTCGCCACTCAAATTCTCTAAGACTGGAAATCGAAGCCTAAATTTAACTGCAAATGTTCCTCTACACTCATTTTCTAGAAGCTTTGTTGTATCAAATCTAGGTATTCATCTAAATTTCTGCTGGGCTCGTTCAGTGGCAATGAGAAGCTGGTGATCACTACCATTATCTGAACCTCTACATCTTCTTACATCTCTCGAAGTCCTCCTCTCTTTATTAATGGCTGCGTGATCTATTTGATTTCTGTAATTGCCATATGGTAAAGTCCATGTATATTTGTGATGTGCCTGTGCTGGAAAAAGAGTACCTCCAAAAACAAGATGGTTTGTTGAACAAAAACTTTTAAAGTGTGGCCCAATTTCATTTGCAACTTCGCTAAGACCCCCACCACCCATTATATTCTCTATACCTTGATTATTCCTTCTAACTTTAACACTGAAGTAACCAATCATAATTTTCATATCTCTCTCTGGGATCTCAACTATTACACTCTGCAGTTCTTCATAGTATTCATCTTTCCTTTCTTCAGGGGAATCATTTGTGTGTGCATAGCAAACTTTAATACTCACATTGTACTGCTTTGATTTAAACTTTGCAATTAACAATATCATTTACAGCTCTCAATCAGTTAATGCCTTGCCATCATTCCATTCCTCCATTTCCATCTGTTCTTCCTGAACAGACATATATATGCTTTGGTCTAAGATTTCCTTACCAATCCCTTTACCACGTGTTTCGCTAAGGGCCAAGATATCCAAACTATATTTCATAAATTCATTTTCACTTGCTGTAACGTCCTGAACTAACTCACAGTTCTAACCTTCCAATTACCAATTTCTCAATTTGTCTTTAGTATTTTTAAACTGTAGATTCTTAGAACATCGCTAAGGTCGGGACTAGAGTCCATTGTGTCATTTTCACGTTCCATACACTGACTACATCCATAGAGAATTCATTGGCTAGATTCATCAAAGGATAGCCAGTTTCTTGTGATGTGCAGTGCTTATCTAACTAAGGCAAGAGACTCCTGTCGGTCCATGTTCATTCAAGCAAGAGCATCCGCCGGACATCAGAAGAAGGCGAAGAGACAGCTTGTCTATCATCTTAAACCCAATCCGTCACCCATGCCAAAAAAATTATTGACTGATCAAGAAATATGTATAGCTTCCTCATTAAATAGTATGAGGTATGAAACATAATATTTCATAAAAAAAAAAACTTTTACAATTTTATAAAGATGTTCTTAACTGGCACAGTGCCACTTCAAAAAAAAGGGTTCTATCGTCATTCAACGAGGACGAGTATGTACACCTTTATTACATTTAACAACATAACACATAATAGGTATTCATATGTAACAATTTATTTACACATACATATTCCCCTCAAACAAGTGTGAGGTCGAGCGTTTTTCTAACATTTTGCCCCAGGCCGCTTCCATGTCAACAAAAAGAATAGGGTAGACTTCCCATATCATTCATCCCCCCCCCCCTTTTTTTTGGAACATTTTCAAATCTATATCAGATTCAAGTACGATATGAACTCATAGAAAGTGAGCGTTGCCTCTCACCTGGGTTCCGTCTCTTGCTGTTTATCTTGTCTAGATAAAAAGAAAATAAAAAAAATATCGGCAACTTTCATAGAATGATAAGTGGTCTTGAAAAGAAATATTAAAGTTACTTGCCCCTGTTCCTCTCCATTTGCAAGATGCTGCAATAGTTGAAATGATTTCTCTTCACTGAGAGCGCAAAAGTGAAGTCATAAATCACGCCTTTGAAATAATCTTTCTGTAAAGCCAAGGTCATACAATTCTTTCGTGTTTGAGGAGATAGAAGAATTTGGAAAAAAAGAAGCTGGCAACTGAGCTATATCATTATTTTTCTTCAAGATGAAAAATATCCACAAGAAAAATTATTTACTGGATTTACTGGTACGTAAAACGTAAAAAAAACTATATATAAATTTTCCAACTTTATCAAGTTTGAATTTTTTTTAACTAAATTCACAGAATATTTTCAGTTGACATCGGCTAGCCAGCAAATGAAATATATCGTTTCCAACTGAAGTTCTCTACTGAGCAAAACTGTAGATCTTCCCCTAAAATAAAACGACTTTATTTAAGAACAGGAGTATTTAACACAAATTTCTGTAGATAGTTAGTAAATTGGTATGAAAAAGTTCACTAGTAAATGAAATAGCATATGTCTGAACGAAAAGATAAATTATCTATATTCCATTTTAAAGATCATTTATCTTTTTGTTCAGACATATGCTATTTCATTTACTAGTGAACTTTTTCATAACAATTTACTAACCATCTACAGAAATTTGCGTTAGTTGTCATAAAAAAAAAACTGGAAAAAGGACAAAAACGTAAGAAGTTATTATTAAACAATTTTAATGTAGAGCGGCAATTCCTATTAATGGTACATTTCTTTCCCCCAAGAAATACAGAAACTGCCACTAACAACACTACCACTTGGCACTTGAGCCTTCAGCTTACAGGCGCTGGCACTCGGTCTGCAAATGACATCGTCTAGATAATATGAGCCGCTCTCGAGAGCGCTGGAGTACGTGAGTCTTCTCCAGAATTGGGGTTTTGGTCGATGTTTATGATGCTGAAAGTTGAAACCAGCTTCCTGCTTGAATTGACAATATTGCCGTTATCTTTAATGGCACCAGAGAGCCTTCGCTTCTTTGACCTACGAATAAAGGGAAAAAGGCTCAAGAATCGAACATATCTGGGATCTAAAAATAAAAATCGTACTAGATTAGGTCCATAAAATCTTAATAGCAAAATAATGTGAAAACACAAAAATTCTTTTATAAATTAACCAAAGATGTTGAACAATGTTGACGTCCCTAATCTAATCTTAACATAAACTTTGGTGAAAGTGCGCGCCAAAACAATTTTCATATTCAAATGTGGATGACAAAAATTATTCAACCTTCAATCTTCATGATTAAAGTTGGTAAGATAAGACTCAAGTTCCTGAACTTGATAAGATACTATAGGAAAACTACGATAAAATTTTGTTAAATAGTGGCAAATATACAAAGAAAAACTTCAAGTGAAAGCTGAAGAAAGGATGGGATACCTAATAAAATTCCATTCAACTAAAATTCCCTTAGAAAAAAAAAATAGTAGAAAAATGGGTCCTTATATCTTGGTTAAAATGAGGCAATTAAGGAAACAACTCTGCCTTTCAAATCCATCTCAATAGGGCTGTTGGAAAGCTCTTAAATCTTTTAACCTTTTTTAATAAAATCGTTGCATTCCAGTCACTAGTCTCATGATGGATAAAGGTGATGTGATAACTTAGGTCATTTTCGATTTGATAAAACGTTTACTTTGCCTTTCAATCTTGATGCCAAACAACTATAAGAAAAAACTTGAAAAAAAAACTAGTCCCTTTAATCGTGATGGCTAAATGAAGTATGTTAGTGCTGAAGACCTACCAATTTTAATGAGAAAAATGAGAATATAATGATAAAAGATTTTCAATTCAACAAATACCAGTTAAAAAAACACAGAAGTCTTATTGTTGAAAATATAAAAAAATGTAATTTTATGGGAGTTGACGATATTTGTTTCAGGTCGTTACCTTGACACAAAAAGGCGTAGGTAAATATTCAAAGTTCATTTAATAAGGAGAAAAATGACAAAATAATTACATTAGTTCCGTCATAATCTTTCAACCACATCCCCACGGGAAATTATTAAAACCCTTATATCTAACAATTATTCGGAACAAAATCATAAGTTCTTTTTAATATTTTAAAACCCAGAGGTTGCTGGGAAAACATTATAGTCTCTTTAATCTATATGAAAAATGGCTGGAAAAAAAGGCTGGAAAAGAAAACCATGATTTATTGTTCACAAAAAGGATATTTTATTTACTATGATTCATGAAGGTAATATAGATAAGGAGATTTCCGACTCTCATTCATTTATTAAAAGGACTGCGGTAGCCTATATGAAACTTTCTAGCTTGGCAATCCGTTGGATGAAGTTCGAGACCCACTCAAGCTCGCGTTTATACAACCTTATAAAACTTATGGACTAGGGAATGGGGTGGAGAGCCTACAGGTCTACCTGCTGAGTTATTAACAACCAGTGTCTGGCCCTCCCTGGTCCTTGCTTGATGGCGAGGACCAAGCGATGATCTTATGTATATATGGTCAGTATCTAGGGCGTGCACGTGTTTTGGGGTATGGCTAACGGTATGTCTGATAATTTTTTGGTGAAAGGAAAATTAGTTGTAGCAAAAGAGTGGGGGAATGGAGTGGGGAGATGTAAAAGGGAGCTAGTGAGGGTTGAAGAGTTAATAAAACCTGAGGTAAAAAGTGAATATCAACAAAGGTTGAAAATGGCATATGATAGATTGAAAGTAAGAGAAACTGGTAATTTAGAGGAAGAGGGGAAATTAGTAAAAGAAAGGCAAATGATAGAGTGAAAGTAAGAGAAACTGGTAATTTAGAGGAAGAGGGGAAGTTAGTAAAAGAAATTTTCTTGGGATTGCAAGTGATGTGTGTGGCAAGAAGATTGTTGGAGGCAGCATGAGAAAGTAGTGAATGGTGGAATGAGGGAGTGAAGGCAAAAGTGGAAGAGAAAAAGAGGGCATTTGAAGAATGGCTGCAGAGTAATAGTGTAGAGAAGTATGAAAGATAGAGAGAAAAATGTGGAAGTAAAGCGCAAGATAATTGCGGCAAAGAGGGTGGCTGACCTGAAGTGGGGTCAGGGATTGGGTCGTTTATATGAAAAGAATAAGATGAAGTTTTGGAAAGAAGTGAAGAGAGTAAGGAAGGCTAGTTCGAGAATTTAAGACAGTGAAAGAGGGAAATGGGAGGTTGTTAAAAAGGAGAGGAGGCAAGGAAAAGGTGGGTGGAATATTTTGAAAGTTTACTGAATGTTGAAGATAACAGGGAGGCAGATATAATTGCTGTTGCAGGTGTTGAGGTGCCATTGATGGGAGATGAGAATGAGAAAGAGATTATAAGGGAGGAAGTGAGAAGAGCACTAGATGAAAAGCACCTGGTACGGATTGTGTGAAAACAGAGATGTTAAAGGAAGGGGGTGTGACTGTACTTGAATGGTTGGTGAGATTGTTTAATGTGTGTTTTATGTTGTCAATGGTACTAGGAGATTGGGTTTGTGCATGTATTGTACCACTATATAAGGGTAAGGGAGATGTGCATCAGTGTTGTAATTCATGAGGTATCAATTTGTTGAGTGTGATTGGAAAAATGTATGGTAGAGTACTGATTAATAGGATTAAGAATAAAACAGAGGATGCAATCTTAGAAGTACAGGGTGGTTTTAGAAGAGGCAGGGGATGTATGAATCAGAATTTTACAGTTAGGCACATATGTGAGAAATATTTAGCAAATGGTAAGGAGGTGTATGTTGAGTTCTTGGATCTGGAGAAAGCGTATGATAGAGTTGATAGGGAAACGATGTGGAAGGTTATGTGGAATAGGTGGAAGGTCGTTGCAAGCAGTGAAAAGTTTCTACAAAGGTAGTAAAGCATGTGTTAGAATAGGAAATGAAGTGACCGATTGGTTTTCAGTGAGAGTGGGGCTGAAACAGGGATATGTGATGTAGCTATGGTTGTTTAACTTTCATGTTGATGGAGCGGTGAGAGGTGAATGCTCGAGTGATTGGACGAGGATTGAAACTGATAGATGAGAATGATCATGAATCGGAGGTAGATCAATTGTTGTTTGCGGAGGATACTCTACTGGTTGCAGAATCGGAAGAGACTCTTGGCCAATTAGTGACAGAATTTGGAAGGGTGTGTGAGAGAAGGGAAGTTGAGAGTTAATCTGGGTAAGAGTAAGGTTATGAGATATACGAGAAGGGAGGGTGGTGCAAGACTGAATGTCATGTTGAATGAAGAGTTACTTGAGGAAGTAGATCAGTTTAAGTACTTGGGGTCTGTTGTTGCAGCAAATGGTGGAGTGGAAGCAGATGTACGTCAGAGAGTGAATGAAGGATGCAAAGTGTTGGGGACAGTGAAGGGAGTGGTAAAA
>NC_090732.1:133765856-133775856 GCF_036898095.1 Palaemon carinicauda | reverse complement strand
TAATGCATAATGAGCTGTTCTTTGAACTTCTTTCATATAAAATCAATGATTGTCTAAAAAACTTCTTTATGTTTCTTTTGGGTTGTAATGTTATTGTCTTTCTTCTTCTTTGCAATTATATATTAAATAAAAAAAATCCAAGAGACTATTAACTTACGAAGCATATTTCCCCGAAAAAGAATTCCTACCCCGCCGAGGGAAAATGATGTATGGTTTACAGAAGAGCGGCAAAGAAAAATGGACTGTCTCGGTGTAAAAATAAGGAAGAAAATTGATGCCTTTCGGATAAATTAATTTAGCACAATTTTTCACTGTCTTTATTGTTTACCATCATTTGCGTATAGTTAGCATGATGACAAGTTTACTTTTGGAAGGAGAAGGGTAGACACTAAACATAACTGCCAAGAAGGGATAAAGTGATAACAATTCGGAGTAAGTAAATGAGATTCAGTTAATAAAAAGCATAAATAATAGTACAACAATATAACCTTACGTAAACAGAAGGAACGCAGACAATGAATCTAGGCTGCGTTCGATAAAGTGGTGGAGAGGAAAGAGTGTGAGTGGAAAGAAGAAAATGAGGATAACTCGAAAATGGAGGCTATAGTTTGTTTTGACAGGTTGTTGGTGCGCCGGAAGGAAACAATTATGTAACAGCAAATACAATGGGATGCTATGCTAGGAATTTCTTACAGCTCGAAGAGCACGCCATCAATAAATAAAAATAACAACAAAAATAATAATAATAATAATAATAATAATAATAATAATAATAATAATAATAATAATATAATAATAATAGATTTTTATTGTTACTGTATATACAATAAGCACTGTATATCATCCTCCTCTCCTCCTCATCATCATCATCATCATCATCGTCTCCTCCTACGCCTATTGACGCAAAGGTCTCTGTTAGCTTTCGAAAGTCGTCTCTATCTTGTGCTTTCTTTTCAGTACTTCTCCATTCATCATCATCTACTTCACGCTTCATAGTCCTCAGCCATGTAGGTCAGGGTCTTCCAACTCTAGTCCCCTTGTGGAGCCCAGTTGAAAGTTTGGTGAACTAATCTCTCTTGGAGACTGCGAAGAACAAACCCAAACCATCTCCATCTACCCCTGATCATGATCTCATCCACTTATGGCACTCGTGTAATCTCTTATAGTTTCATTTCTAATCCTGTCCTGTCATTTAACTCCCAATATCCTTCGGAGGACTTTCTTCTCAAATCTCCTAAATCTATTAGAGATTGTTTCATTGTCATACCATGACTCGTGTCCATAGAGTAAACACCGATCTCACTAAACTGATATATAGTCAGATTTTTTATAAGTAATTTCAGAAGATTTAATTTCCAAGTTTTACTTAACCTAGCCATTGTCTGGTTTCCTTTTTTCAATCTTTCACTAAACTAATTCTAAGCCCCTGTATTGGAGATGATAGTTCCTAAACACTTAAATGATTCTACCCTCACTAATCCTTTCTCCTTCCAATATTGCATCTTCCATTGCATACTCAGTTCGCATCATCTCTGTCTTTCTTCTATTCATTTTGATCCACACCTCGTTTGATATTTCATGCATTCTGGTAAGCAAGCATTGCAAATCATGTGGTGTTCTAATAAGGACAGCATTCATCGACATAATCTAGGTCTGCTAAATTCCTATCACCAATCCAGTCCAATTCTTCTCCACCATCTCAAGACTGTTCTACGCATCACAAAGTCCATGAGGAGGATAAACAACATAGGTGACAACACACTCCCTTAAGAGTACTCCACTGTTCACTGGCAATTCATTTGATAAGACTTCATTAACATTATTTGCACTTGCTATGCTCATGAACAGAATCAAATTAACACATTTAAAGAGGAATTCCATAATAATGCAGAAATCTCCATAAAATTGGCAGGTGCACACTATCAAAGGCTTTTTCTGTCCACAAATGCATCAAAAGTGAATTTTTATATTCTATGCATTACTGTACATGTCTCAAAATGAAAATTTGGTCAGTGCAACTTCTACCGTATCTAAATCCTGCTTGTTCATCTCGGCTTTTCATCAATCTTTCTCTCCAGTTTCTTTAGAATAAGCATACTATATATTTGTCCCATGTCAACAGATAATGAGACATCAGAACATAGGGTTTTTTCACATATTTACAAAAAGGTTCGTGAATACACTGTGTTCAGCAGATACTCTCAAGCGAGTACCTTTTCTACTAATCGCTCAAATGGTACTGACTAACACTCGCAAGCAAGATGCAATGTTGCTCACTTCAACATGCTGAATTGTTGGGTTTTGTGGAATTCTCCACTTTGATGGAAATATACTGTTAAATACGTCACATTATGATTCTAGGCACATGTCATGTATAACAGAGTTCAGTGATCGCACCCCTCTAATTTATGACACCCATAGTACTCTTAAACAGTTCATTTCAACTCTCACTATATAAAACGCATATTTAGCATACAACGATTAGGACATATTTTCATAACTGATGTGTGTTATGCCTCTGTAATTATTGCAATCAGTTAGGTCACTCTTTTTTTGCCATTTTCACCAACACTCACCAACTCCCATTCATCAGGTTTTGCCTCTTCATGCCACATTCTACAAAATAATCTTGTAAGTAGTCTGGGAATCACTTCATTTTCGGACAGTATCATTTTCGGCACTTATTCCATCATATCCAGGGGCTTTCCATCTCTTTACTGATTTGAGGTTAGCTTCGGCTTCAAACACAATGAATTCATTCATGGATACATAAAGGTTTTCATCCGCTTCAGGTATATCAATCAAATTAATTCCCATCTTATCTCCTTATTTATAACCTCACTAAAGTATCCCATTCCACGTTGCCTTTCTTCATCTTCTGTTATAACAGATCCATCTCTTTTTGATGGGGTATATGCTTCTTTTTTTTGCCCCCATAGAGATTTCATTAATAATTCTATGAATAATTCTTACACCATAGCCACTTCTTGAATTCATAGCTTTGTCAGCCTCATATGCTTTACTGTCTAAATATTCTCTACAGTCAGTCCTAGCTTTTCTTTTGACCTCGCTATCAATACTGGAATACTTAGCAACTCTGAACAATCAATTTCTGTCTTTATCTCCTTTTTATAAATATCCCAAGTATCATTTGATATCCATGGCTTTCTCCTTGTAACTGCGTATCCTAAGACTTCTCTACCAACTGACTGATATATGTTTCTTAATATTACACCATTCTTCCTTAATTGTCTGCTTTTCATCTCAAAGTCTTTTAGACTTCAACTCTATTCCTACATCCAATTGCAAATGTTTCTCTGTGCTCTTTAAGTTCGCCAAGAACTCTCGACACACCAGCACATTTTCTATCCCTTGATTATTCCTTTCAACTTGAGCATTAAAGTCGCCAGTCACAATTTTCATATCTCTCTCTGGGATCTCATCAATTACACACAGCATACGCAGGTTTTCAGTGTCCTTTAATACGAAAAGACTGACTTTATAATAAGCCTGGTATTATGATAGAAGGATTTGTTGAAATCTTAGAAAGGAAAGATGTTAAGTCAGCTCTTGATCAGACCTTGAGCTTTATAGTCCTAGGGCAATTCATGTAGCATATGAATTGCTATATATATTTAACTCTTCCAGGATTTTCTTGACTGAGTTTCCTTGTGAATTACTTGTGACCTTTAAATAAAACCGGCTTCTTATTTTACTTCAAAAGAGACATGGGCGTACTTCATCCAATAAAATCAAGATTAGAAGAGGGGGAAGCTTCCTGGATTTATTGATTTGGGTTTTTTTTGCAACTCCTCCCCTTCAAGACTACATGCAAAGGAAATGGTTAAGTGAATGGTTACAGCCTAAGCCTTGTGCATTTCTCAAACTTGTCGTTCATCAAGGGTGGCTGTAGCTGGTGGCGATAGGTTTCAATAATGCCAAAAAGGCCGGCGATATTGAACCTTGCGATTGTTTACTATGTAGCGTTTTTTTTCTTCAACATTTCTCTGCCTGCGAGTGTTCTGTCCCCGATGGCTTCTTTTACTTACGAAAGGAACATAGCTTGTAACACCAAAAGCCAAAATAAGGCCGGGAGAGAGGGATGCTGAGGTGAAGGAGAGGGGAAGAAGGAAGCCGGGGATGAAATATCAAAAGAAGGATGTGGAAGTGAAATAAAGGGAAGCAAGCTACGTAAGAGGAAAATGCATATTCTGATGAATGTTTTCAGAGACAGAGTATTACGATAGAAAAAGGACGTAGAGTAATAAATGTGATAGGAAAAGACGACGAGTTGAAACGAATAGAAGATGAGTAAAGATAAACATGATTAGATAAATAATCTTCAGGATGATTGGTAATTACAGTAAAATCGGCATCAAATATCACCCGTTTTACTGTTTGCATCAATAATTAGATCCAAGTAGAGGCAAAGGTCAAATACTGTAAATATTATACTTATAAGGGGCAAAAAGAATTATTTGCGATAGGTCTTTAAGGAAAGCAATGATTTTAATTATTACACATACACTACACAAGTCAAAATACCCGTAGAAAAGCTAATCTGCCCCCCCCCCCCCCCCCAAAAAAAAAAAGGCTTCCGCCAGACCAAGTAGTAGAGCTGTGGCAGCTACCTAGTGTTCCCGGGGACGCACCTACCATAAATGAGTAACAAGTTCCATAGCTTAGGTGAAGGGAGACAGAATAGGCCAACAAAATGACTCACTGATTTTAACTTCCTTATAAATTTCTCCTTATTTCTATTTGACTAGTTTGAGAGAGAGAGAGAGAGAGAGAGAGAGAGAGAGAGAGAGAGAAATAAATTCACATACCTTAAACATTATATTCTTAAATAAAACAAGAAAAGTTATTCATATATTCTTTCAAATTTTATTATTGTCAAGCCCCATCACTTCACTTCCAGCAACACTCCCTTCTAATGAGCCCAACAAGTCAAAAGAGAACAAACAAAGCCACTTTTGTGGAAACATTGTGTAGTCAGCCAAAATCTGAGATCATTAGAGCTCGCTCTCTCTCTCTCTCTCTCTCCTCTCTCTCTCTCTCTCTCTCCTACACGTGTAATTCCATGTGACCTTCGTTTAAAGACTTACCCTGTTCTTTAATTTGACGGGCGGTCTTTCGATAGGCGACGTTTTGCTGATCAAGACATTGCGAGCCCTTCATGATGGACGTTAATGGCTACCAGCTGGCCGAGGTGAAATCAGCTGACGGGAAAGAGCAATGGTGCACATTTAGAGGAACCAGAGGTAAAAGAGCGAAGCCCAGGAATCCTAAGAGAAGACACATAGAGGGAAAGGGTGAAATATAAGAGCAAACGTTCAGAATTACTAAAGAACATAAATGGAAGTATGGGGAGATATATAAGAGTTAAAGAAATCTTTTCCTTGGAAATAAAATGAAATGAAGAGTCCTTGCCTTAGACAAAGAAATAATAAACCAATAATTTGATATCAATATTAAAATCGATTCAATCAAAGGAGCAGGAGATTAATCCTTCAGGTTATTTAGTGTGGTCTAGAGGGGGGCGTAACCTGTAAATACGAATGAGCCCTTAGGGTATCATATATAGCTCTGAAATTGAAAAGAGAGGGAGAGAGAGAGAGAGAGAGAGAGAGAGAGAGAGAGAGAGAGAGAGAGTCATATTTTAGATTTTAACAACCAGTTCCGTAGATCTGAATCGACGACGACTTGTGGTGGAATGGGGATGATGAGAGAAATGCTCCGAAAAAGGAGGTTGAATTACTGACGCGTCAAACATCATTCTAAAAAGGAACAGGCATAAAGGCATCGGAGTTTTAGACTGCACGAATTTAGAGGCAGGATAAGTTGAAGCTGGAAACTAGATACAACTTTCAAGAGAGAGAGAGAGAGAGAGAGAGAGAGAGAGAGAGAGAGAGAGAGAGAGACCTATTGTGCAATCATCAGGATGTCATTAATCTAAGAAGAGATCGGAAATGACTTGAAAGATTAGAGTAAACGGAAAAAATGAAAATGACTAAATAGAAAGGATCGTTCAACGTCAATAAATCATTAAAATGGCCTCAAAGAAAAGGTATATTTCCTATCACAATGTGATTAAGGAGAGAGAGAGAGAGAGAGAGAGAGAGGAGAGAGAGGAGAGAGAGAGAGAGAGAGAGAGAGAGAGAGAGAGAGAGAGAGAGAGAGAGACTCATAATTACTCAAAATTCCATTTCCTAAATACGGCCTGCAGAAAACCAAAGCGCAAGAAAAGAACGAAAACCAGGATTTCATTATTTTCTTGTCTGCAAAAAGTGCTGATTCATCCACAAATTAGGGGGAAATAATTAGATATGGATATATCATTATTAAAGTTATCAGAAAAAAGGGGCCTAAAAACCACATAGTAGCCCCTCGAGTCGAGAGATTCCCCTCTGTGTACAATCATCAATATTCGCAGTAATTTGTCTTTCCTGGTCAGGTCGTAAATAATCTATAAGCAACATTCAATAGAAAGGTCACCCTCTCAACGATTAATTTATCACCTTTATTTCAAGGACTAAATATTCTAGCGTGGGATAATCTATAACGTTGCTAAAGAGAAATATCGCTTTCAACAATCATAAAGAGAATTATTTTTGGGACACTGTTTGAAAACTTTTGATCTCCACTGATAAACAAAATCCTTTATACCGAAAGGTTAGTTTACCCTGAGCAACGCGTAAATAAAATGTAAACAAGTGCTATGACGTATCTGCTATTTACAACGTTCCGATATTAGAGGAACTAAGTAAACACCACATCGGTCCTTTTACACTAGACGTCAAAAAGAGACAAACATTTTAAGACAAATGGCTCATAATACGTCGATTAAAAGAAGATCGGTAATTTCATCTGAAATGACTGACTGTTACCAAAGGATTAATTGAATGTCTTCTAGGATGAGGATGGAACTGTGGACTTGAGGATAATTAAGGAAGCTTTTTCTTTATCAACTTTTAACGTTTACATTTCACTGCAAAGGTTAGGACATTTTATTGCTGTATTTGTTATTGAGAAAAAGTTTTTTTTTTATTTAAATAGTCTTTGAAATAAGTGAAAATAGAAATTACCTTCTAGCGCCAAATTACAGCCAATATTCTCAGCTTCGTACGCTCCATTATTTTTAGACGTTCAATTGTTATCACGAGTGCACCTGTATTTTTAACAATATTTGTGAACTGAACTAGAGCTCTGAAAAATTCATCAGTTCTCTCTCTTCAAAAATTTCCATTTTCCGGTATTATTCTTTTATCATAAAAAAAAAAAAATCACAAAACTGAATTGTGTTACTTTTTCACTCATCCATTATTATTACAAATGAAATTCACATCTTTTGGCCATCGCTTTTTGTGTTATTCATTATTATTCAATTGTATTTTTCAAGAATATATCCCTTAATGCGAATTCATAACTGGGTTATAGTACAATAAAAAATCTCACCTATTAGTGAATACAGAATGATGTTAGTATAAATGTGTGTATACACAAACTATACATACATATATATATATATTAGTATATATATATATATATATATATATATATATATATATATATATATATATATAATATATATATATATATATATATATATATATATATATATATAATATATATATATATATATATATATATATAATATTATATATATATATATATATATATATAATATATATATATATATATATATATATATATATATATATATATATATATATATATATACATTTACATATATAATTATATATACATATATATGCATATATATATTAAATATACACATATATATACATATAATATACACGCATAATATATACACATATATACACAATATATAGACATATATATATACATATAATATATATATATATATAAATATATATACATATCTATATATACACATATATATACATATATATACAAATATATATATATACACACATATACATATATATATATATATATATTACATACATAATATACATATTACATACATACATATATATACATATATTTTATAGATATCTGTACCAATGTATCATATATGATTTGAGTTTTATGAAACTCGGCTCCCCCAAAAAATAAATAAAACAATTATTTCGAGAAAAAAAAAAACAGTAACAAAGGAATGTCCTCTTACTTTTTAGAGAGCCTTTATTACAACTCTTCCATTTTTTTTTTCACCATCATAACTAGGCTCTATAATGAGACACGTACAAGCAAGTGATCTTATATATTTAAGATTCAGGGAAGGCTTTAAGCTGAATTTATCTGGAACTAGCGCCTCTTAAGAAGTCATTCATGTGAAAATGAAGGGAAGATATCTCAGGCAATTCTACAAAACGACAGCTTTGCCAATGTTTACAAAGATTTCAGCTTTTTGTTTGCCATAAAAGCGATCTCTTACGAGTAAGGTTTGTATATAGAAAGGGCACCAGAGAGCAACAGATGGGCATGGGGTGAAGAGGCTGGCTCAAGGAGATGGGCATTCACAGCTGGTAGAAGAATAAAATTGTTTTGGTTACTTTTTATTGGTTGGGTGAGAGGAAGAGCTGCGCCCTCAAATGGTCTTTCAAATAATGAAAATAAAGACGGTTTCCCAATTTCCTATAGAAAACAAGCTAAAATTAACCATTAACTTTGCCTCCGTTATCACTCTAGGTATTATGATAATAGTGTTTTTAAGAAGCCGATCACACATTACTAGCAAATTCAGTCGTCAGAGGCATTACGAGGATTAAAATTTAATCATTCTTGCAATTCTTCTACATTCTTCAATGGCTTCATGATTACCTTCTGCCATTCAAACGATATATCTACAGCCTATCGCAAACTCTTAAGATTACCTCATTTATTTTACTGGGGCATAGATGGAAAAACCTCCATGGCATGTGCATGAGATTTTAGATTAAAAATCAAGAAGGGAAAAAATATGACTCCAAAAACTCTATACTCCTTTCTTCTTCCGAAGCATGAAATAATTGATGAATGAGGGAACCCTTAAAAGACGACAAGTTTTGATGAAGCATAAATCTATTAATATATTGACTACTTACAAATATGACCTAGAAATACCACAGACGTTAAACATATTAATTTGGCAATTCAGTATACGCTTTTGACAACCATTAATACTTGCTTAATCAAACCTGGCAGTCATGAAAATCAGAACCTATTTGGAGAACAATTTACTAAAGTAACTATACAATAGGGATAGAATTACCCCTACACTAATTAAATTACACTAGCTGCCGGTAAAGGCGAGAATTGAATACAAGCTACTCTTACTAACGTTTAAGATACTGAACCAAAACATATAAAAGAATGCCTGAACAAACTAAAACTAGAAACAAATGTTACCATATGACACATGTGACTAACAGAGACTATCTGAACCAAGAACAAATAGTAAATTTGGTGAAAGGGCTTTTAGCTACTGTGCGCCTAGACATTATAATAAACTGCCAACTGAAATGAAGGACCTAAAGGGAGCAATTGAATTTAAGAAGAAACTAAAGACATTACTTTTCACAAGATCATATGATTTGGAAGATGCTACAATCAAGGAATTGTATAAGTTATAACGAAAATGTTTCGTTAGATGATTGATATGGACCCGCCCGAGAAGTAGATCACTCAACTTCAGAGGAGGGTTGGATTTAAACCCAAAACAAGAAACAAGAAGAAGCAATTTAAACCAAATCTAATGAATGAGAACATGAAACTACGTGTTATTAAACTCTAAAAAATACCAGAGCTTGAAAATATATACAGTAGATATCATTAAAAGAAAATAACTAAATTACTCTAATAAGCATTATATCACATGTACAGTAAAAATAATAGAGCAAGAGCAATACCGAAAAAAGGAGAAATGGGTGTAAGTAAAATGTCTAAACTAAAGAGCCTTTCAACACCATGTAAACCAGCCAAGGATTCTCGTCTCCCTTTCAGCCTTGAAATCATAGGATATTACAAAGAG
>NC_090732.1:133753356-133755856 GCF_036898095.1 Palaemon carinicauda | reverse complement strand
AGGGGAAAAAAGGAGCTTTTTCTGGAAGGAAAGACAAAATATAAAGGAAACGAAACCCTGACAAGTTGCCTGAAATGAAGTTAATCTTGTGTAAATGGAGATGCAGTCGTGAGTTGATTATAAGTGGTAGAAAAGAGGAAGATATAACTAACGTGGGGGAGGAAGACTTATAAATCTGATACTAGTATTTGTAAGATATAAGTGAAATGATAAAGAATATGTTGACTGGAGAATTCAAACATCAGTCAACAGAAGTTAAAATGACAGTGAATATTCTCAAGGGGATAAGATGAAAAATTATTTTTTTGTAAAAAGAAAAGAATATAAATATTATAGGATAATGACAAGGAAGGTTCATAAAAGCTATGTTCAACGAATATGTGCTTTGGATGAAAAGGGAATGCGTAATATTAGTTCTTGATATGAAAGTTACATGAGAATTTGAGTGACAATGGTGAAAATCTGAAAAGTGTAAGCGAGGTGTGAATACAAATCGAGAAAGTTGTATGTGACATACTATAAAAAAGGAAAGCGATAATAGGAATGTGAATCCTCTGCAGTAAAGGTGTGTTGAAATTCAGGATATTACACGTCCCTTTGGCTGTAGGCTATCTTAGAATAGAAAAAAAGAAAAAAAAAATTATGTAATATCTAGAAAAGCCACACAGATAAAGACAAAATTTCTACTAATACGAGTAGGGTTCATGAACAAGGTGTAATATCCGGCAATTGGTGAATATCAGGCATCGATTCTAGAAAGGCAAAAATAAAACAAATACAGAGAAAGGGAGATGATCCCAATATTGTTTTTGTAATAGTAAAAAGCCGAAAAAGATTGTTAGTTAAAAGATTGATGATGGGTTTGAATCAATTAGCCATTCAAGAGCGAATGGTATGGGTGAAAAAAATTGAACAATCCAAAAGAATTACAAAACAAGGAAAGTAATAAAAGATCTCCAAAAGTTTTTGAAGTAGGAATGTGAGTTGGCAAAGTTAAACAACATCTTTCGTAATGGGCAAGAGTATCTTTGGAAAGTGAATGAATACTTAAAAGATGGAGCCTATATGGAGATGGATTGGCTAAGGAGAAGAAAAGACAGCACAAGAGCAAGAGCTAGTAAAAGGTGTGTCACCAAGGGACGCCTATAGCCTAAAATTTGCTGGCTTAATAGGGTGGCAAAGGGAAAAAAAAAGCGCATTGGCCAACACACCTAGTATAAGAGTAAAAAGACATGAGAGACGTGAATAGTCCCGAGCCCAATGTAGGGAGAAACAAAATTAAAGGAGTGAGTTTTTAAACCCATCGCTATACTGTAGAACAAGTGTGTTAGGACAGCTGCTTTGTTTTTCTACGAGATGAGCCTTACATATCTGTATGTATGCAATATATACATTAAATATAATATATATATATATATATATATATATATATATATATATATATATATATATATATATATGTATATATATACACATATATATATACATATATATGTACATATATTATACATATATATGTACATATATATAGATATGTATGTATGTATGTACGTGTATGTATTTATGTGTAGAATTTGTAAAGTTTTTATATGTCTTTCCTTACAGTAGTGTTGAGAAGTCGTTACATTCAATTTGGTATTTCCCCAGTAATAAGCTGTTGTGATAAACTAAACACAAATGAATTTCAAATAAGTGCAGTGAGCAAGGATATCAAATAAATTATGCATCTTATTCTAGTATTACTTTGGCACTTTACAATTATATTTAACTAACCGTCTCCATCATCTTACTAGCGAGCAAATAGCGTGTTCTATTCCAGTTCTTGCTAACGAAGGCAACATCAGTTGAAAAAGGTAAACATATCCTCAACCTTTCTGCCAATATTGAAATAAAAGATATTTATGATCCTATTTATCATATCCAAGAAAGAAAAGGTCAGAAAAAGTAACTATGTTCAAAATATAGTTTTTAGAGATCAAACTTTAGAATAAAGGAAAATCACAAATCATATTTATAAACTTGAAGCGTGGAAAAGAAACATGACAAATAAGATAAAATTCATTTAATGATTTTCTTCTTCTATTTTGTCATCCTCATGGTACTTCAAAGAAACTAAGGTAACGTTATTCATAACATAAGAAAAAAAAATCTTAGTTAAAATTCCATCAAAGGACCAGGAAAAAGACATGCCTAGGGGAATGGAGAAACCGACACTTTTCAAGAATCGTTAAAACTACCATCAAAACTAACTTAAATTCGCCTTAAATAGTTAAAAATACACAAAAAATAACTCTCTCTTTATGGCAAAACCAAGAATGAAAAGAAAATAACAATGCAATAGGTTACATATTTATTAATCAAGATTTATTAATATTTTTGAATAAAAAAATATTGATGTTGAAGGAAACCTTCGTTTATATCAAATTAGATAGTCTAACTAAAGCAACTGTTTTTAATTGGTCTCCAGAGAAAAATAAATCCAATCACACAAAGGAAAACT
>NC_090732.1:133713356-133735856 GCF_036898095.1 Palaemon carinicauda | reverse complement strand
AACTCACTTCTGACGCAGAAAATTCCACCGAGACTACTGATCTTACTGAGAAAGTTGATAATCTAACGATGAATATGGAATCAATTAAGTTACCACTTTAAAAACTGATGGACCCATAACAAGAGAAAATGACAGGCTGACAAAGTTAAGAAAAAATCTACTAGTAACTAAATCAACTAAAGCATCAACTAAAATCACCGAGAAAAATTAGGTCGAACATGCACTTGAAGACATTACAATTCTTAATACGAGGTCAATTTCAAATGGAAATGTAAACTATGCTAACGAAAAGATCAGAGAGGATAAAGCAAACAAGATTCAACACATGGTTGCCGACACCAAGACGAGGAAAATTAGAAAGCTAAAACCTAAAATAATGATATGCATTGTTTACAATGATGATGATGAAGTAGTAAATGCTAAGATTCAAACGAGTCTTTTCCTGTACCATATTCAAAATATAGAAGAGAAAATAAGTCTGGTATCCAAGAAAAAATGCTGCAGGTGGGACTACTCACTACTTGTTGAAATGTGTACCCTAAGTTCGGAAAACTCTCATGATATAGGTTATAAGGTTATGCTGCAATGGGGTACATATAACATACGTGATGGGTATCGCGTGATCACCTGCCACCACTGTCAAAGATATGGACATTTCGAAAAAACTAAAATGGAAGTTTAAGACTGAAGATTATGACTGTGGGAAATGTTAAAAACATAAAAAACATTCCATCAAAGAATGTAAATCACAACAGGTAAAATTCATAAACTGCACTGGGTTAAATGAACCAAATGACCACACAGTGAACTCTCGAAATTGCAAACCTTATGATTTAGAAATTAAAAGACTACACCCCACACATGCTTTCTTTCATATTCCGAGGGCAATTTTTTTTTAGCAATAGCTCGTCTCTTGCATATGGCAAGGCAATCTAAAAGGATTCATCCATAAGGGTTACACAAATCTCAAGATAATAAAAGGAACTTGTGTCACAAGCTTTGAATATATAGAAATAAACTGTATGCACAAAAACGAAAATATATCCATTGTAACAGTTCACACAGATCCGAGAACAAAAACCAGTACCTTCCTAGAAGATTTCAGTGTACTCATTGAGATGATTATCATGGAGAAAAAAAAAATAGTTATTTGTGGAGACTTCAATCCTTGGATGGATGACCCATGAAATCTTGATGCTTCAGCATCTATTGAGATATTGGAATTATTGATTGATTTAAAGTTTTCAGGCATCCTATTGGAATTATATCAATTGGAAAATAATGTTGACTGTGCAACTACTTTTACTTTGGACTTAGTTTTAAGTGATGGAATTAATAACATTGCATCTGCTATAAATGTAGAAAATGTGAACTATCTCTCCAGTGCACAAACTTATGTTTGGACTACCGTTACAACAACAGGCAGTGGTGAAAAGAAAAAAAAAACTTTAGATGTCAGTCAAACTTCTCTCCTTGTGTATTTAATAATGAAGTTACAAATAGCATTAATTCATCAATATTCCCTGCGACCATGACCAACGCTTGTTGGGCTCAGTGTGTGTGCACTGCTTTATGACCATATACAAAATGTGTTCACTGATGGAAAAGACTAATTATCAAAGAACGATCGTCATGGTTTGATGGGGAGACCTGATAGCAAAAGTGGGGAAAAAGACATAAATAAAATAAGAAGAATCAGTTAAAACTTTAAGTGCCAATATAATTAGCTACTTAGAAAGAAAAAAACTAATAATGTAAGAGAAGGACTCGTGAAGCAGCAACAGATAAGTTATATCGTCTCCTAAATTGTATAATAAGAAATGTAAATGAAAAAAAGGCTACCCGAAGGGTTGTTGCAATTTAATATAATTTACAAAGTTGCAACGCAAATAAGGCAGTAAATCACACAGATATAAAATTAACCGAACACACAATTTATCTTAACTGCGAGGAACACTCGCCGGTTTTTTGCCTAACAACATAAAGTTCTTCCGCCCTCGTATGCTTTACAAGAAATGCGAGATATTATGGGTATACACTGGTCTAACCTAAAAACACACATCGACATTGAGAAGTAAACTTACCTTATTACTGGAGCTTTTTCAAGAAGTGCTCCTTGAAGTCAAGACGTGTTTCGCAGACACTGCATGTGAACCGTCGATATATATATTAAAGAAAAAAAACACACGGTAAAAAAGTTTCCGAGTCGTGTACTGAGCGACTGCTTATACTAGAATGATTTAGTATTACTGAATGATTGCTGGAAGTCACCTATTGTCTAAAGACTCGACTGTCCTTCAAACCGCTTGTTATCGTATAAAACTTAATACTTAACCGTTTATGTATTTATCAAATTATTTCATAAAGTTATTATACTATTTTTGATAAATATTCTAATAGTAAATTCTTTGTTTTTTATTTATTTATGTTAGTTTATAACCAACTTATTTACTTGAGGAGTTTGTTCAAAGCTTATTTCAGCTGGAACGAAACAATGATTCGATCACTGGTTCGAATCTAACGCCAAGAGGGAATTATTTATTGCTAACCCCATGGCTACAATTACCTAAATCCTAACAGGGTACAGTGACCAAGAAATGGCAAATGATATTCTAGTATTCTTTAAGAATTAATAAAATATAACTAGGTCATTTACAAATATTCAATGTCAGATTAATGCTACACCAGATGCGCATAAAATTAACGAGATTCAATAATATAACACGAGACAGTGTCACTAGGATTATCAAGAGAGCAAAATTGTGGAACGATCCAATACCAATGTCTAAAGTAACTGGAGAAAAAATAATAAAACTTTTCTAGCGTAAGTTTCCCAAATCTGAGAAAATGGCTACATTATTATTATTATTATTATTATTATTATTATTATTATTATTATTATTATTATAAGCAAGTCTATAACCCTAGTTGGGAAAGCAAGATGCCATAAGCCCAAGCGCTCCAACAGGGAAAACTAGTCCAGTGAGAAAAGGAAACAAGGAAATAAATAAACTACAAGAGAAGAATAAACAATGAAAAATAAAATATTTCAAGATCAGTAACAACATTAAACTAGAACCTCCGCTAACATCATCTCTTCCTACGCCTATTGAGCAAAGGGCCTCGCTTAGATTTCGCCAGAGGCTTTTAATTCAATACTTCTCCATTCAGCATCATCTACTTCGCGCTTCATAGTCCTCAGCCATGTAGGACTGGGCCTTCCAACTCTTCTAGTCCCTTGTGAAACCAAGCTGAACGTTTGGTGAACTAAGCTTTCTCATATAAACTATAAAAAGTCCAAGAAACAAAAGGAGGAGAACAAGACAGAACAGCGTGCCCGAGTGTACCCCAAGCAAGAGAACTAATCCAGGACAGTGCAAGGCCATGGTACAGAGGCTATGGCACTACCGAAGCCCAGAAAACAATTGTTTGATTTTGGAGTGTCCTTCTTCCAGAACAGCTGTTTACCATTGCACAGGAGAGAAGCCAGTGAACAATTATAGTACAGAAGTTAACTCCTGGAGCGAAGAAGAATTGTTTGGTAATATTAGTGCTGAAGAGGACAGAGGAGAATGTGGAAAGAAAAGGCCTGAATATTCGGTGTATGTGAAAGCAAAGACAAAATGAGCCGTACACAGAGAGAAAATGTAGTGATGTCTGACCAATCAAAGGCCTCAATAATTCTCTAGCGGTATCATCTCAACTGATGGCTGGTGCCCTGGCCAACCTACTACCTACTGTAGTTACATCGGTTCTGAATAGTACTCTTGATTATGAGATATCAAGCTCTTATAATCCTATTTCAAGTTTATCCTTCATTTCAAAATGCTAGAATTCTCGAACAACTATTTAGTCACTTAGAAGAACTAGAGGCTTTGTCAGACAACCAGTCTGCTTACAGAAGATTATACCCTACGGAGACTGCTATCTGTTCTGTTGTAAATGATATGCTGGAAATGATGGTTGAAATATTACTCGATCTTAGTGCTGCTTTTTATACAGTCGTGTATGAACTGCTACTAAATGATCTAAGGTCCATCGGCGTTGAAGATCAAACTTTTAAATACCTAAAAGACTACTTGGTTAACAGAAATTACTGTGCAAATTGGAAACTCTTATTTACCATATGAACCACTGTTCCTCTGGGGAGTATACTGGGCCCAATCTTATTCTGTATCTATACTCTTAGTCTGCCGAAAATACTACAAAGGCATGGAGTGAACTTCAACCTATTTGCAGATAATACACAATTTTACTTCATCATAAATGATACTAATCAAACTTTAAAACGAATTCTTGCCAGTGTTAGGGAATGGATGACAATCAAACTTCAAACAACTAAAATCAAATTAAATTAAAACCGAGTTTATGGTGGTTGGAAAGGAAATAGCCTTAGAAACTTGTGTAATATTCAAATAAACATAAATAACAACTCTGCCACGGTATCTAATAAATTTCGAAATATAGGAGTACCTTGGCTGTAAAATCTGCTGACTATCACATTAGAAACATTGCTTTTATAAAGTAGTACCTGGATGAACATGATAAATTTAATATTTTTATATTTACCTTCTTTGTCCGATGTCAGCTTGTCACAAAAAAAAAAAAAAACATCACTGGAAACATACAAACCAGTAGAGAGACAAGAGAGCGCGCCAATCACCATTATAGTTAGAAAAAAAAACATCATGAATCCAGTCTGCAAACTGCTTCTCCGACAATCACTCTCACTAACAACACGTGACCTGACGTCGTATAGGGACGTCCCGTAAACAACTCTTTTCTAAACTAATTACCACCATATTGCCTATAATTTACCAAAAGGGAAACAAAACATAATAAAGAGAGGAGCAAGACTTGTAAAAGGTGTCCCACCCCGAGAAAGGATCACTCCTACACTAATTGATTTACACTGGCTAGCTGTTAAAGCAAGGCGAGTTTAAAATACGAGCAATACCCCACCGGGCGTCTTAAATATTTAAGATAATTGCTACATATTTTGCAGCCAACAAATCATGTTCACAAGAGAATAGTTAAGAGATGATTTCAAATTATTCGAACCTACATATATGTTCACTGAAGGCTCTATCTAGAGTCTTGAGCCTTTAGATATGCGGCACCGAGGCTATACAATAAGCTTCCACTAGACATCCAAAAGACTGAAGATTTTAATGCTTTTAGGAGGAAACTGAAGATTTTCTTGTCCTCTGAGTACTTCGATAATGTGGACCTAACAGTAAACGAGCATTATGCAGTGTGAAATGTTGAATGGCTTGGATTGTATTCGATAAAATGAATGAGTAGTTCCTGTAGAGAGTAGGGTTTCCCTGCTGTATGGGACCAGAAAAGCAGTCCTTAATGTAAAAGTAAAGTAATTCACACGGAAAAAAATAATCTTAACAGCATTTTCTGAAAAGAAAAGAGCAAGAGTAGAATTTTCGATCAATTAAATTGTAAAACGGAATTATGAAAAATATTCTAACTAACAAAGGAAAAATAAAAAAAAACAATTAAAACGAATACTATATACTGAGGGGTATATAGAAATAGAAAAAAAAATAGTTGAGAAAAAACTATGCACATCTCACAAAATCCGTGTCAATAGGACAATTCCTTTAGTTTCAATTAATCTTTACACGAGAGACATTCTAAAGACTCTCCTGTATTGTTAGAGTTTCAATGAGACACAAAATGCCGACAGGTGGAAGGACAACAAATCGAGGGACAGTAACGATGAAAAAGATAGTAATTCTTAAAGAAAAAAAAAACCGAATGATGTACTTTGTAAGTCCTCCTGTGAAGTCCAATATATATATATATATATATATATATATATATATATATATATATATATATATATATATATATATAATGATCATCATCATCACCTCCTACGCTTATTGACGCAAAGGGCCTCGATTAGATATCGCCAGTCGTCTCTATCTTGAGCTTTTAATTCAATACTTCTCCATTCATCATCTCCAATATAACGCTTCATAGTTCTCGGCCATGTAGGCCTAGGTCTTCCAACTCTTAGTGCCTTGTGGAGCCCAGCTGAACGTTTGGTGAGGTAATCTTTCTTGGGGGAATGCGAAGAGCATGCCCAAACCATCTCCATCTATCCCTCATCATGATCTCATCCATATATGGCACTCGAGTAATCTCTCATAGTTTAATTTTTAATCCTGTCCTGCCATTTAAATCCCAATATCTTTCTGAGTGCTTTTGCTATCAAATCTACTAAATCTATTGGATATTGTTTCATTGTCATACCATGACTCATGTCCATACAGTAACACCGATCTCACTAAACTGATATATAGTCAGATTTTTATATGTAATTTCAGAAGATTTGATTTCCAAATTTTACTTAAACTAGCCATTGTCTGATTTGTTTTTTTCAATCCTTCACTGAACTCTAATTCTAACGACCCTATATTGGAGATCAAAGTTCCTAAATACTTTAATGATTCAACCTCATTAATCCTTTCTCCTTCCAATGATATTTCATCTTTCATTGCATACTCCGTTCTCATCATCTCTGTCTTTCTACTATTTATCTTAAGCCCAACCTCGTGTGATATTTCATGCATTCTGGTTAGGAAGCATTGTAAATCCTGTGGTGTTCTGCTAACAAGGACAGCATCATCAGCATACTCTAGGTCTGCTAAATTTCTATCACCAATCCAGTCCAATCATTCTTCACCATCTCTGACTGTTCTATGCATTACAAAATCTATGAGGAGGATAAACAACATAGGTGACAACACATTCCATTGGAGTACTCCGCTGTTCACTGGAAATTCATTTGATAAGACTCCATTAACATTAACTTTGCACTTGCTATGCTCATGAACAGACTTAATCAAATTTACATATTTAAGAGGAATTCCATAATAACGCAGGATTCTCCACAAAATTGGCCGGTGCACACTATAAAAGGCTCTTTCATAGTCCACAAATGGTATCAAAAGAGGATCTCTATATTCTACGCATTGCTGTACATGTCTCATATATATATATATATATATATATATATATATATATATATATATATATATATATATGTGTGTGTGTGTGTGTGTGTGTGTGTGTGTGTGAGTATATTCCTCAGTGGTTGTGTTGTCTTTTGGTCGACATGATATTTGAAAATTATACGATGAACATTAAATGTAAATCTGTATTATGTATTTTTCAAGCATCGACCGCACAAATTGACATAACACCAATCACTGCAACATTATATATATATATATATATATATATATATATATATATATAAATATATATATATATATATATATATATATATATGTATATATATATATATATATCTATACAATATCAATAGAGCAATTCGTGTGCTACACAAGGTAATTCCCTCGTTCAACTTTTAAACACTAAAAATGTTCAAGAGATCTATAAAATAGGAGAAAGGCGTGGTTGTAAAATAGCACGTTGTAATCACCTCATAAAGATGAAATTATAATTCCAATTATGCTTCCATCTACATAGAAAACTTTCGCGTTTTAAAAGATTTTCACTTAACACTTAATAGTTTAAGATATAATGCATTTTAAAGTTCCTGAAAAAGTGCGCCTTCATTACAATGCTGATTTTTACCAGAAGTTTTGAATTAACATCGATTTACTGGACACCCTGAGTAATCAATATTGACATGCACTTCACTCAAGCAAGATCAATTCAATATAACAGCAAGGTATTTAAGAGTATGGGTGCTATGACATGCTATGAATATGAAACGATCCAATCAAATGTCTTTATTTCATAATAGATTAAGTCGAAAGAACCACAAAAAACCTCCATTACAACGAATAACGATGGCGTACCATCACGGGTGGACGTAACAGACCTATTTCGAGTGAACTAAAAACATGCCAGTCATAAAATCGAAATTATCGAGAACCATTCTATTTCATGGTTACTGATTGAATATGCATCAGAAGTCATGGCCGGATGTAACTGCCCGCATAAAAAACCAATAATGGTGACTGACTTTGTTCATAAACTGTATTCGGTATCAAAGAGCTGAAAGGGATGCTAGACTGAATACTTGCTTCATAAATAGAGATGAAACACGATTTCTCAATTTACAGGGAACGAAAACGCGTTTCTCGTCTCTTTATCGTCCTTGCTGGTGAATGCCAGACTGGGGTTCGAGTCCCGCTCAAACCCGCCAAGTTCCTCTGGTCGCTGGAATCTCACCATCCTTGTGAGCTAATGATGGGGGTTTGGGAGAGCCTATAGGTCTATCTGCTGAGTCATCAGCAGCCATTGCCTGGCCCTCCTTGGTCCTAGCTTGGATGTAATATGATCAGTCTCTAGGGCATTCTCCTGCTTGATTGGGCAATGTCACTGTCCCTTGCCTCTGCCATTCATGAGTGGCCTTTAAACCTTTAAACTATTCCGTCCAATTCTCTGCTGTCACGCAATACATGAAACATGCAGTAATAAATCCATAGCATTTAAGCAAAAATGTATAATATAATGAAAAGGAGTTTATTGTGTATAAAGCACACATCCTTGCATCGAAGACCTAAAACGAACCGCGCCATTAGGCCTGTACCATTGTCAGAGCTTTTGAACCAAAGCCTTTCCACACTACAGTGAAAGTAGGTCACACGAGGAAGCAAGGTTCGAGGAAGGTGTTTACCTTTACCGTAAAGATTTTCCCTTACAAATGTGTTTCAGTACAAAGCCAACCGTAGTAAGCCACTTTATTGTTTGTTTTTGATTTGGATACAGTACTTCATAGGGTTACATAAGAATGTAATGGTTACCTAATTTTTGCATAAAATAATTATAAACACACACACACACACACACACACACACATATATATATATATATATATATATATATATATATATGTGTGTGTGTGTGTGTGTGTGTGTGTGTGTGTGTACATAGGATTTGCAACGCTTGCTTACCAGAATAAATGAAATATCACACGGGGCTGGGCTCAAGATAAATAAAAGAAAGACAGAGAGGATAAGAACGGAATGTGCAATGGAAGATGAAATATCATTGGAAGGAGATAGGATTAATGAGGCTGAATCATTTAAGTACTTAGGAACTATCATCTCCAATATTGGGTCGTTAGAATTTGAGTTTAGTGAAAGATTGAAAAAAAGCAAATCAGACAATGGCTAGGATACGTAAAATCAAATCACCTGAAATTGCATATAAAAGTCAGACTACATAGCAGTTTAGTAAGATCGGTGTTACTATATGGGCATGAGTCATGGTAAGACAATGAAACATTCTCCAGTAGATTTAGTAGATTTGAAAACAAAGCCCTCAGAAAGATATTGGGATTTAAATGGCATGACAGGATTAGAAATGAAACTATAAGAGAGATTACTCGAATGCCTTATGTGGATGAGATCATGCTCTTCGCACTCCCCGAGATTAGTTCACCAAACGTTCAGCTGGGATCCACAAGGCACTAGAAGGGTTGAAAGACCTAGGCCTACATGGCTGAGGACTATGGAGCGCGAAGTAGTAAATGATGATTTGAGAAGTATTGAATTAAAAACTCAAGATAAAGACGACTGCCGAAATCTAATCGAGGCCCTTTGCGTCAATAGGCGTAAGAGGAGATGAATATATATATATATATATATATATATATATATATATATATATATATATATATATATATATATATATATATATATGTTACTTTATGGTATCAAATAGATTAATCGCCCTATCTCCTTTACTGAACAACGGAAATCTCTGCGACTTGTTACATCACGGTTAAATGTTGAGTTGTCTTTTGATAGGAATCTTTGTTGAATGAATAAAGCTGAATATCCAACCAGTGAAAGACCAGGTGCACTCTAAGCACTCAACCACAGATAACATAAATGGAGAAAACCAAATATTAAAATACATGTATCTGGAATTATAACAGTACTATTGAAACCCTACCTATGGATCCATCTCTTCCTCATTCTGACCAGCAATAAATGATGTTATTTTCTGCAAGTTACCTACTTGCAAAAGAGGTTCTCTTTTCACTTTTTGGAGAATTGGTAAATGTGTTTATGGTAGGTCAAGCCCCGCTGATTTCCTCCCAATTCCATAACTCCTATATTATGTAGTTTTTTAACGACTTTTGGCAAAACATCTAAATAGGTATGCTGAAGGTAATAATATGTTCCATATCATGCAATTTGGCTTTGGAAAAGGCCTTGGAGCATGTGATGATACACTAACCATTAGTAGTTATTCACTCATTGTGGTCAAGTAGTTCGTATGATTGGCCTTGATTTTAGTGCTTCCTTTACCGTGTTAACACTGAGGTCTTTGTTTTCAATTCAAATAGTTGAGAGAGTACGTGGGTCTTTTCTTATTATTGCCATCATTGAATGTTTAAGTAATAGATCGCAAAGAGCTGTTGTTTCTGGACACCATAGGGAGTATAGGAATATGATATCTGGTGTTCATCACGGTAGTGTTCTTGGCCAATTACTTTTCATAGTGTATACACATGTGGTTTGGCCTAGAACACAAGCTCGTTGCAAATCCATATGATACTACTCTCTTTCCATCAATTCCATTTCCTGAATTTAGATCTCGGGTTGCTGAATCCCTTAATAAAGATCTAGCTAAAATTATTGCACGGGGCAAATTATGGGGGCATGAAGTTGAACAATAACAAAAATAAAGTTTGATTGTAAGCCGAGGACAGTAGTGATAAAATTTCTTGAACTATATACTAATTTAAAATTTTAGGCATAATTCCTGATTGCAAATTTACTTATGAGAAACACTTTCGGTCTGTTTCTTCTTCAATTGCACAAAAAAAATGTCTTAACATTTCTGTTGATCAATGTATTCTGAAATGTTTTAATTCCTTCAGTCTACTTTTTTCGAGTATTGTTCTCCTATCGGACTCTCATCTTAATTCATTAGACAATACCTTGTAGTCCATTAAATTTCTTATTCCTGATTTGGATATTAATCTCTGGCACCGTCGTTCAGTTCGTTTTTTATGTATGTTGCACATGGGTTTTCATAATTCTGCCAATCCTTCCCACACTGTACCATCCTATAGGCTACGTAGTATTAGGTATGAAATTAGTTCTAACAATCTTGACTTCTCCATCACAAGGCTCAATATTACACAGTATTTTAAAAATTTTATTCCACCTGTGACTAGGTTTTTTAAAGCTTTTATTCCAGCTGTGATCAGATTTTGGAATGATCTTCCTAATGAGGCAGTAGAATCGGTGGACCTTCAGAAGTTTAAACTTGCAGCGAATGCTTTGGTGTTGAACATGCCGATAAGAGTCTGTCTTCATAGAGTATATATGGCATATCTAGTCAAGAAGAAGATTAATTACTTCTCTTATAGAGTTTATTTCCTTTATTCCTTTCCTCACTGGGATATTTTTCCATGTTGGAGCCCTTGGGCTTACAGCATCTACCTGTAGTAGTAGTAGTAGTAGTAGTAGTGAATCAAGTGTTCATAGAGTGTAATCGCTAACACTACTATCTTAAGGGTAACCACTTACAGTGTGCTTGAATTTGGCCACTAGACCAGGTGCTAGGACCTGGGGGCTCATTCATAGCCCTTGAGCAACGGGGATATGTTGGGCAGCAAGATGGAAGAGCAGAGGTACAATAGAAGGCTGGAATGTGAGCCAAAGGTTACACTGTAGATGGTACTGAATATTGTCTTATGCCAAAGGTGCATATCTTTCATCTGCTCTCTTTAGTCTTTTCTCATATGGCTTTCCTGGATATGTACGCTTACCAAGGTCAATTTGTCACCCATATTTTAAGAACAATTCCTTTGGCAGAGCCCTGACAGGGTCTGGTAATGTGGCAGAGTGGTCTCTCTGAACTAAATTATATTTTACCCTGATTTTGAAATGACTTTTGACTCTATAAGAGCTTAGCTAAAATGATTCGTTATTATAAGAGGGGTAATAACCTGTAATGATGGGATGAGACAACACAGAACTGGTGCAAAGTGCAAGGTAGAAAAAAGACAATAAAATATATACAGAAATACAATCTGATTCTAATATTTGCTAACAGGCCCTCTCCTCTTAGAATCGTCCCTGAAAAATTCGTGAGCTGCTTTTTGGAAATGCTCGGTATTATTGATGTAACTCAGATTGAGAGAAAAAAAAACGAGCAAGGAATATATGAGCTATCATTTGGGAGGGGGTTTCTAAGGATAAGAGTACAAAAAACTAACCATATTGCAATATAGGAAGCTTATATGTCCAGGAGAGGAAATACACAGCGGCGCACATAAGTATTCACATATGTAGTTATTGATCGAAAGATTTTCTAGTTGATTACACAAACGTTTTCAGGTATCTTTAAAACATGTTACGATACTTAGACTATAACCCGCCATACATGAGAAAACCATAAATTCAAACATGTAGTGGTTGACCAGAGCACCAACCACACGTTGAGATACTACCGCTGAAGAGTTACTGGGTCCTTTAAATGACTAGACATTACTACATTGAATCCCTCGCTCTGGTTATTGCTAATTTTTCCTTTGCCTACACATAGACCCAATAGTCTGGCCTATTCTTTCAACATTCTCATCTGTTTTCTGTTCTCATAAACCTGACAACTCTAAGATTACCAAAGTAACAATTCTTTTTCGCTTCACTGTAATAGTTTAGTGGCTACTTTCCTCTTGGTAAAGGAGAAGGATACTCCAAAAATAAACCATTGTTCTCTAGTCTTGGGTAGTGTCCTAGCCTCTGTGCCATGGTCTTCCAAGGTCTTAAGGTAGAATTCTTTTACTTGAGGGTACACTCGGGCACATGATTCTATCTTATTTATATCTCCCTTTTTTGAAGTTTTTATAGTTTATACATGAAAGATTTATTTTAATGTTTCAAAAAAGAAAAAGATATTAATAAATGTTTCCTTTGTCTTTTGCAGATTATGGACAAGACTTCGTTCTCCAAAAGGCAGAATTGAAAGCCCTTGACTTTTACCTTGGAAAGAGATAAGAGGTGATCAACTAATTAGAACAATGAACCTTGATTGGTGAGAAAAAATTCTTTGATTCTTTTATTAAACGACAGGAAATGTTTCAAAGGAAACTTCTGAACACTGAAGTGGAAATAAGTTTTAGGATCATTTCATTGGGCCATGAACATCTCACAATGGAATGAAGAATAAGCTAAAACTAATATGAACGATCCTTTTTCCTAAACAGCGCTATATTTGGAAAATAAAATTAACAGACATTTTGATGACATATATGAAAGAAGAAAAACTTATAATAGTCTAAATATATTTGAATAGAACAAATGAGCTCAAATGAAAACCCTTAAAAATGGCAATGTATAGTATAAATCCCAATGACATAATTGACGTTAAACGCTCTTCAATCCGAAATGATTCAGAGCAAATCAGTGTGTTTCCGTTTGAAGTATCTTCCTTTGACGATGGTGCAATGAACAATCAAAGGATCGAACGGGGGAAGGCAGTGAATGGCCTAGCGCACGTCCTATCGACACTCCACAGAAGATCTGCTGGTATGGACCCTTCAGAGGATTTCCTCTTAGGTCCTCTGGATGTTACCACGTCCCTCTTCAACAACTCGTCCAACATCACGTCGCTAAATATGGACGCACTGGATTTAGAGGATATGAATGGTTCCATGAATGTCAATTACAGCGATTACTACGATTACGGGTACTCGCTGGATGACCTCATGTACAGACACTCGTTCGGCATTGGCACCGTTCTGTGTCTCAGTTACATCCTGGTCTTCATCCTGGGGCTCATCGGAAACTGCTTGGTTATCGCTGTAGTATTCAGGTGAGTTGCTTCCAGATTTGCCCGAGCAAATAGCAAATCGATAAACAATTGCTGACACGCTTTTAAGAGATTACAAAGTCATGTCCCTTTTTGCTTGGTCATTATGCGTTTCAGGTAACGGAAATCATTTCACAAGTCATCTCTTCATTCTTTACTCATCTAAAGCAATTATGTAATTTGGTTTCTAATGGGTAGCATTGATATTACTATTAGCAGTAGTATTATCAGTAGCAAAACTGATCAAAGTAAAGAAAAAGACATACTCTTTTAGAAGTGCTAAATACCAAATAAATTTATTTGCTACATTAAACGAATCCTCTAATTCTGCAACACCTTTAAAAATGAGTTACGAACAATATCAATATCATCACCTTCCATTTATACGATAAATAAACACAAACCTATTAATGCAGAGGGCTCAAAATTCTGAATATCATGAATACGTAATTCCCTTTCAAAGTCCACCTATTTCATATTAGATAGTGCCATGGAGCCAAGTACCTATAATTAAGTGGATTAATATAGAGCTGGTTCAATTTTTAATATACATAGATCCCATGGTATATGAATCTGTAATCAATAAACCGATATTCAAAGTAAATAATAGAAAATACCCTGTCAATCTGACGATTCTTCACCTTTCCCTCTACTTGTTTGCTGCTTAATCTATTTAGCGTCAGATGTGAAATAGGCGCCTCATGTTTAAGCTTTACATATACTACATACCAATAGGATATTGTTATTACACGATAGAGATTATACTTGATAGTAGTGTGTATATAGCTAGCTAGACAAAAACTGATTCTGATGAGTGCAAGAGACGAGAGATGACGGACGAAGTCAGAAAAAGAAAGGAGGATATAATTATATAGAGTTGTCAGTAAATCGCCATTGGTGTATGGCATGGAAGGCAAAATTGCCGATGTTTCAAGCCTGGCAGAAAAGATGCCTCAAAGATTTTATAATTAAGCCGTCAAGGGATCCAGTAATCAAGATACTCAAGGTTGATGCCAAAAGAAGCGATCCAACGAGCGTGACGCTGCAATCTTTAATCTACCGGTAATTAAGAGCAAACTCTCGGGCGGAAAAATATCTAATTACCGCCAATTCCTCCCGATTTCCTAATTTCCCCGTATGCTGAAGTGGAAAAAAAATTATGTACATTAATCATCGCTCTAACCTCATAAAACAAATTGAGTAATTCCATCGAAACTAAGAAAGCGATACTGAATCTTTTCATCTGTTAAAAGAAATATCCTGGCATTTATCTGTGATTGTTAAATCGTGCTGCACGGTTTTTGTTTTCTCAACTACAGCTAAGGCAAGAAAAGATTTGAAAACATGAAGTGAATTGGCTTACATATCAATGCAATACATGACAATACATACATCAAGGTCCTTTGGAATAAATTTGAGCATTCCTCTACCTCACTATTCTACAGAGAGAGAGAGAGAGAGAGAGAGAGAGAGAGAGAGAGAGAGAGAGAGAGAGAGAGAGAGAGAGAGAGAGAGAGAGAATGTACATTTGCCTTGTACATTTTTTTCCTAGATTGGAAAATCAATAACATCTCACTCTATTCACAAGCGATTTTCTTAACCCAGCCCCACCCACAACTTTGTATTTATAAATATGTTTTGGGCATATGCAACCACTGTGAATAACCTATATGCATTATTATATGGATACATGCAAATGTATACAAAATGCAGGCAAGCAAGGGCAATATCTTTATTGCAATATCTATGGGAGCTACATCACAAAGCATATTCCCCTTTCGGTTTAAAACCTTTCTGCTGTTCGTTTTATCAGGGTATGTCCACTGGGGATAGCGTCAGCAATCCAACCTGGAGCCAAAAAACTTTTTTTATGGGATATAAGATCTTGGAATTCCGAAAATACCTGACCAGTAAAGTACGGAGAATAAAGATCAGAATCGATAGGGTTCACCTCTCCGTAAGGTTAAGAAGAAAGACGAACAGAAAAAAAGTGGAGAGCCAAACGAAAGACGGATTTAGAGGATCAGGAGGAATATGCTAGTGAGGACCAGCTATGTCATATTTGTGTCAATGAATGATTGCGATGCCTTTATTCAATAGATGATATCATGTACTATATCCGGCCCTTTCAGTCTGAATCCTAAAGAATTAAAAGAGAGATTCTTAGATAGATCACAGCCAGAGTGGTAGTTTGCATATTGATCATCTCTTTGGTTCACATATTTCTAAAGAAAACGAGAATGGGACGGGAGACTGGTTCACACATTTCTAAAGAAAACGAGAATGGGACGGGTGACTTGAAGCCTGTTTCCTTACCAGGTTCGAAAAGTACAAGAGAAAAGAAAAGAAATGAACTAGAAAGAGGTAGACCTGCCCCTTAACGAAAGAATGTGAGTCAGGAAAAGAAGACGAAAGAAAGATATCCCAAATTTAGATGGGAAATGTGTAAAGATGAAAGCAATAATAAAAAAACATGTTTCTTTTAATATAAATTTTCGTCTAATCGCTCACAGCAAAGCAACGTAGTGTGAGTGGCCCATATATATATATATATATATATATATATATATATATATATATATATATATATATATATATATATATATATATATATATATATATATATGTGTGTGTGTATATATATATATATATAATATATATATATATATATACACGAAACCGAAACAGTAAAAACTGATGAAAGGAAGAAACAAATCTTAACAAAAGTGTTAAAAAGATGGAAACACACAACCAAGCTTCACAATTAAAAGGGGAAAAGGCCAAAGATTAACATGCCATTTAGACAATATCTCGGGCAATCTTCATTTTCTTGATCCTATGAGGTTGGGCATAATCCTTAGGGCTGCACACTCCCTTTCTTCCTCCTTGGCTATATGGGCCAGCAATTAAGAGAATCCTTCGAGACGGCTCTCCCCTTAAACCGGGTATAAAGGGAAAAGGAGACATTATTACAATCAAGAATTTGCTTCACGTCAAGTACGTTCGGAAGGGTAAAGGAGATAGACGAGGAGGATTCGAGACAGATATCGAGGGCTTGTCAATACAGAAAGGAAATGAGCGGAAGGGGGCCGAAAGGATAAAAGAAAATAATATAAAGGACAATGAATGTGAAAGGAAAAGAGAAAATATTTTGTTGGGGAAGGATTTAGTTGGTGTCAAAATATGGAGACAGTAGTATGGTCGCCTGCATGAGAAATAAAAGCAATACGACAGAGGGGGAATCAAGAGCGATTGGAGTGAGGGGAAACGTTTGCACGTATTTGCAACTATGAAGGAATAACTATTTAGGATAGCGTGGAGACCTCATTTATTGTCAAGGAGGAATAATTTCAGTGAAATAGCTGGATTACCTTGTAGTAATTGAGTCTTGGGAGATACATAGAGATGAATTTAGTGAATGCATGAATGTTTTAAAGACAACAACTTATCAAGGGATGAAAATGATAAAAGCAAGAAGCCGGTTTTGATCTTTTTTCCTTGAAAATATCGTTTTCAGCACAATATTTTGTAATACGGCATAATTTCCATGGGGAACATCCGAATTTAAGGCTATTATTGGGATCCAAAATGCAATGGACATCAAAGACTTCAAAGCCATAATCTAATTATCAGCTCATAACCCACCTTTGAAATGGTTTCTATTTTAATCAAAGAGATTGCGTCGGTTCATTTAGGATAAAGTCAGCATGATTCTGATTCATTAAACCTTTGGTCTGATAAAAGGTTTCGAGTCTTCCGGAATCTTGGCTCATTTTCAGTGAGAAAAATAAATTCGTAGAAAAATGCTGTTTATCAATCTAGCGATTTGCACTAAGCGAGGATCTGGCTCCTCAGGCTTCCAAAATATTAAAGTAAAACTTGGACAGATTAATCCCTTTACTAGTTACAAAAGAGACTAGATTATCTTCATGTAATTCCTACTCATAATTTTTTTCCGCAATTACGATGAATGTATGCAACTGCCAAATTCTACAGATAGGAAAGCATGCTTTCTCTCTCTCTCTCTCTCTCTCTCTCTCTCTCTCTCTCTCTCTCTCTCTCTCTCTCTCTCTCTCTCTCTCAATGCCAGTTACTTCATCCTCAAACAAGGCCATAAGGATAAATGAAAGGCTTAAGTCCATATGGCAGAAAAAGAAAGTTGAATTCATAGATTCTTGCGACAATTTCTACGGCAAGAGGCAACTATACAAAAGAGAGAGATGGAATACTCGTAAACTTTAGTAGAAAGGGTAAGAGAGTATACAGAAACCAACTTAACTCACCCTATATAATTACGTGAGGAAAACAGTAGACAAAGGACAAACTCGACCCTCAGAAAATCCTCCAATAAATCGGGGAAAATTGGCAGAAACGTAGATAATGCAGATAAAAGTAAAATTAAAACAAGTAAATCAGGGAAACTAGCAAAACTACTTTTGAAGAGAAAAAAAAAAGATAGAAAGTTTCCTCAGAGTGGCATGATTCAATGCATAGTCAGTTATATACAAAAAGGAAAATTTCAAGGCAATTATAGCTAGTGAGGATCTAAATGTCATAGGCATTGCCGTGACCTGGATTCAAGAAAAAAACAAAGGATTTTAACAAAGAATATGAAATCCAAAGTTATAAATTTTCCAAGAAGGATCGCTTTGCCAAAAATGGTGGAGGGGTAATGCTTTATGTTAAAAATCACCTAAATCCAAACAAATGAAATTAGAAACTGAATATGAATATACTAGTAATATACAGACCACCACTTCAATCACAAAAACAGGACGAAAAGCTGTACAGACAACTTGGACAAGAAGTTAACAATAAGTTAACAATAAACTAGATGTCTTAATGGGAGGCTTCAATGCACCAGTAAACTGGGACATTATGAATTCTAAATCAACAGAGAGGGATATAGGCTACTAGAGTGGGCCGATAAACCAACTAGGTGAAACAACAAACTTGATATTGTGCTAACTACAGAAGAAAATTTAGCATCTAGTGTCTCAGTACACGAAAATATTGGCAATTGTGACCATAGCATAGTTAGGTTTCAGGTAAATACTTCTCATCTAAAATAAAACAAAATCATAAAAAAAAAAACTAGAATACAGAAAAAGTAACTGGATATTTCACAACCGTATTCACTAGGGAAGAATCAACGACCTTCCCCGAAGCTGCCATCAAATATGAAGGGGCACAACCCCTAAGAGAATTCCTTTTACAACAGAAGATATCAAAAATGAATCTTTAACTCTGTATGTCTCTTAAAATTTTGGGCTTCTCAACAGTGAATTTACTTTTGAGAAACACATTAGGCCAGTCTTCTTCAATTGCACAAAAAATTGGCTTATTGAGAAAGTCTTTCAAGATTTTCGGTGATCAATCTATTTTGAGGAAGTGTTTTCAATCTAGTTTGAAGAGGTGTTTTAATTCTTTCATTCTCCCTCGTTTCGACTATTGTTCTCCTGTCAGGACTTCAAGTACTGATAATCATCTTAATTTGTTGGACAGGGACTTACGGTCTATTAAATTTCTTATTCCTACTCTAGATATTAATCTGATACCGTTTGCATGTTGCATAAAATTTTTCATAATTCTGACCATCCTTTAAATTTCAATCTTGCAGGACAGTTCCATCCTGTTCATAATACTATGTATGCAGTTAATTCTAATAGTCATGGCTTCTCCATCACGAGGCTCAATACTACACAGTATTCTAGAACTTTTATTCCAGCTGAGACCAAGTTATGGAATGATCTCCGTAATCAGATATTTTAATCGGTAGAACTTCAAAAGTTCAAACTTGCAACAAATGTTTTTAAGATGAACAGGCTGACATAAATCTCTTTTTTTTATATATGGATTATATATGAAAGATCTGTTTTAACGTTGTTACAGTTCTCAAAATATTCTATTTTAATTGTTCATTACTTCTCGTATAGTTTATTGTTTTCCTCATTTCCTTTCCCCAATGAGCTATTTTTCCTTATTGGAGCCCTTGGGCTTATAGCTTTTCCAACTAGGGTCGTAGCTTAGCTAGTAATAATAATAATAATAATAATAATAATAATAATAATAATAATAATAATAATAATAATAATAAGGGACTCAGTAGGTCTAAGGCACCGGGTCCAGATGATATTCACCCAAGCGAGATCATAGAACTAGAAGAAGAGATAACCCCACAATATTACAAAATGTTCCGAGACAGCCAACGAACGAAAGGCACCGCATGTTGGAAACTAGGCAATGCTCTTGCAATCTATAGATGGGACCAAAATAAGTACCTTACAATTAGAGACCTGTGTATCTAACCTCAGTGGCTTGCAAAATTTTGAATCAATTATTGTAGATTCAATAGTAGAATATATATATATATATATATATATATATATATATATATATATATATATATATATATATATATATATATATATATTATATATATATATATATAAATAATCTGCTGATAAACGGCCAACATGGTTCTAGATAAAAGAGGTCCTGTGTGAAAATCTGTTGGATAATCTCCACATTTTTAGAACATAAAAACAGGGCAATAGACATCATATACCTAGACTTTCGAAAGGCTTTTGACAAAGTTCCTCATAAAAAATTATGGTTAAGATTAGAGTAGCAGGCATCATTGATGAGCCAGCTGAATTGATCGAAAATTGGTTGTCAAACAGAAAACAAAGCGTTGTAATCAACGGAGAAGCCTCAGAGTGGCCAGCATTTACAAACCGAGTACCGCAAGGATCCGTCTTTGGCCCATCACTACTTCTGATTTACATTAACGACAAATATTTAGGATTAACTAATAGAATAGCCAAATTTGCCGAAGATACTAAACTAGGCATAAACGCTGCGAACTCAGAAAGCGTAGTAGCCTTAAGAAAGGATCTAAAGAAGTTGGGAGAATAATCCAGAAAATAGCAAAAGCCTTTTAACTGCGATAAAAGCAAAGTTAGGTACATAGGTTATAATAACTCACAAACAGATTACTCACTGCCTGGTAATGAAATAGAAAAAAAAAATATGGACCAGGAGTAAACTCTCAGCATAATTATTGGCAAAGTTTTAAAGTTCACCAAACAGTATAAAGGTTAAATTGAAAACACAAAAACTAATAGGTTACACAAAGAGACAATTCAAATAAAGCAACAAGAAAAAAACACTGTACTACAGCTGTGCACATCACTAATAAGAACCCATCTAGAATACGGAGTACAATGCTGGACTCCAAGTCTTCAGAAGGACATAGATAGTCTTGAAGCAGTACAAGCTAGGACCACCAAACGAGTTTCCAATACTAAAGCAATTTGGATATTGAAAGAGAATGGAACGTTAGAACTTATTTGATCTACAACCCGACAACTAAGAAGACAGCTAACAGAGGCATCCAAATTCTTAAAGGAATAATAAATGTAGTACAACAATATATTCACGCTTAGCACAAATCAGTCCAAATGTAACAGATCCAAACAGGAATTGAAAAGTTACAGCATCACTCAATGTGGTAATTTCTCTACATACAAAATAGCAAATACATGGAACTGACTTCCACTGGATGTAATGAACAGTGATACGGTGAACAGTAACACGGTAAACAAGTTCAAAAACAAGATAGACAAGATCATAAGAACTCTATAAACGTTCAAACCGAACCGCTATACCTAAGAAGAAATGGAGTCTCCGCGGATTAACTAAAAAGGATTTGAGACATCCAAAATCCTTGTACCAATCCTGGTAACTCTCTCTCTCTCTCTCTCTCTCTCTCTCTCTCTCTCTCTCTCTCTCTCTCTCTCTCTCTCTCATACACACACACAAAACAAATACTCATTTACATGTATATATAAATATACATACGCACGCAAATATATATATATATATATATATATATATATATATATATATATATATATATATATATATGCATACATACATATACATTCATACATACATATACATGCATACATACATATACATGCATACATACATACACATGCATACATACATACATACACACACACATATATATATATGTATGTGTATATATAATATATATATATATATATATATATATATATATATATATATATATATATATATATTTGCATACATACGTACATACACACACACATATATATATGTATGTGTGTATATATATATATATATATACATATATATAATATATATATATATTTATATATAATTCCTCTCTGTGTCCTTTCTTAATTTTCACATAAAGGAGTATTCTACTTTATGAAAATATCTATATATCTTTTAATCTTCAATAATAAATAGGTCAACCTTAACGGAAAAAATGCCACGTTACGTTCTCATAATAAATAATTTACGGACATACAAACAGAGAGATGGGCACTACGAATTCTGACCTCTGGCAAGTACCAACAAAATAACATAAGTACAAATGCTTCGAGTAAAATATTTTAACAAACATATAAATGCATTTGCATCAGTCCTTTACCTCAAGGCATTGCAAAAACCACTAACGTTTAATGTAACTTCCATTAAATGATTTCCAGTTCATCGAATGTCATTTTAAGAATGTTATTTTCTCCTTTGCTTTCAAAGATGCAAATAAGCATTTCGTATTATTTGGTTGATCATGAAAAATCTAGGAAATAAATAATTAAGAATATTACATAT
>NC_090732.1:133703356-133708356 GCF_036898095.1 Palaemon carinicauda | reverse complement strand
AAATAACTCTCTAGCCGTAGTATATATATGCACAAACTGTACAAGTATATACACTTGTTCCTACATGAATACAAACTCTCGTCCTTATGTGGTAGCATGATTTGAGCAAAAGCTGGAAGTGACCATTGAAGAAATTAACGAGGTGCTGGATGCTACCAAAAGTTACCAGTGAGAGCGAGGGAGGCACCAACCCTCGGACAGCTCGCTTAGCATTCATTATGATTTCTACTACTGAGCTTCCCTGATGTGGATTCGGTGCTCTCCTTTACCGACCAATTTTTCAATGCCTTATTATTTCTTTCTCTTCCATTTTCAGGGAAACACAACATGTGAAAGTGCCATGGTCTGCTGGATAAACACTGCGGCACTTTTATGAGCTGGGTTGAGAGAAACTCTTACCACTTATGCCCATTTCGCAGGGGGCACTGCTGCAATTTGGGCTCGCCATGTGAGGAGTGCAGAGAGTGGGTTCACCACCGTATTCAAGATTTTGGAGTGTGAGGAACAAGGGAATCAAGCATGACTCTTCTCCCGGAGGTTCTTCCTCAAAGTCGGGGAAGCTGGCAAGGTCGCGAATTCTTACCTCGGAAATTTGCCGCTCTGGTCCTTCTTTGCTTTCCTCTTTGGCGGACAGATAGATGAAGAGTGACGACATTACTATCCAGGAGAAAGTTTCCAAGATAGCAGACACCCCCGCCTGTTTCCCCTAGCGAAGCAGAGTGGCTTCTACTTAGGGAGGAGCTCAAGCCTCCATGCGTGATCCAGCCAAGTGCACAGTTGTATGCATCCATTGACAAGCCACCTAGAAATGAGTCACCCAGCTGTGCGCTATCCAGGAGCACGCAACCCAAGGGTTGGGCGATCATTTTTTTTTTTATTCCAGCAGGAGCAGACTACTTTCTCCCATTGAAATAGTTTATCGCTGATAGGCAAATTATGCCTAAGCAATCAAACCCCCAAAGTGTGTCTGGATCTGTAGTCTATAGACAAGGTACCACAACCAGATCTTCAATCTCCCCCTCTCTCTCTTTCATAAAAGTGTGATGCAAGGGATTATAAGGAAATATCTTACTGACAGAAGAACAGGGGCGTGTCTCCAAGACCGATACACTCCTCAACTCTTGATTCAATGGGCACGCCACGATCGATGGTTAAAAGGAGACCAGGTGTTGCCTTTCTAGAACCCAATGAGTCTTGCCGTGGTGCTCACTCGCTTGAAACTGTCGAGGTACTGCCGTTGGAACCAACTTCCAACAAACCTGATAAAGAATAATCACTCCTATATTGTTGGGCTTATTTAGAAAGCTCAGCAAGCTGGGAGAGACTCTAAAAGCACCCTTGTCAGGAAGGCAAACCTTAATCAATTCATTTTTCAGAACTATCTTGGTCTTGGCAAACACAAAAGATGATTTAGAAGTTGGAAGGGCAAATATCCGTTAAGAAAGACTCCCTGAGAGCAGCTCGCTCCTCTAAGTTGATTCCTCCTGTTTTCTCAAGCCAGAGGCAGTACTATGTAACAAAGGGAGCACGTCCTTCTCCCCTTCCTTTGGACCCAGAGGTAGCGACGCTGAATCCAGGACGTCAGCACAAAGACTATTGCAGTAACCATAAGCATTCACTGCGACAGAAGCCATGGATATGGAAACATGTGCAAAGTCATCATTGCAGGATTCTTTCTGGATTGACCATTAGCCCAGCACGCTCTCACATTTTGTGGTATCTGAGGATTTAACAGATCCTAAGGTACGCAAATAATATGAGGAGCCATCACTCTCTGGGGCATAGGCAGTGGCCACTCGATAGTGTCAATGAGCATCACAATAGTAGCATATTTGAACAAGAAAGAGGTACTGCTTCATGGTCTTTTGCAAGATGGTAGTGAAAATGCGCTCATGGATGATACTAAATGCGATATCTCTGTCATCATAGTTCATTCTGGACAAAAGGAATGTTAATGCAGACAAAAGCAATTAAAAGCAGAACCTTCAACATTTTGGACTATATTATGATCAACCAAACTTCCAGAAAACCATCTTTCTCACTATCACTTACCCAAATTAGTAGTCTCCAATCTGTTAAATGAGCAAAATTCAATTCATGAGGCTAGAATTATAGCAACTATATTCAAATAACATGAATCACAATATTTCCAATGCAAAACAAAATTATCAATATTACTCTTATTACTAAGCTGGAACCCTGGTTGGAAAAGCACGATACTATAAGCCAAAGGACTCAAACAAGAAAATAACCCGGTGAGGAAAGGAAATAAGGAATCAAATAGAATAGCATGTGTGAGTGTACCCTCTAACAAGAGAACTCTAAACCAAGACAAAGAATGTTGACGGTACAAAAGCTACGGCACTACACAAGACTAGAGAACAATGGTTTGATTTTGGAGTGTCCTTCTCTTATAAGAACTGCTTGCCTTATTTAAAACCTCTTCTACCCTTACCAAGAGGAAAGTAGCCAGTGAACAATAATGGTAGTCAAAACAATTACACATAGAAAACACTTGAAATAGAATACAAGAATTCACGTAACACAAAATCGCAAAAGCAAAAACCAACGCAAGCATGCAACTTACTAAGGTAAAATCCTAGACTTGAAAATAAAAAGTTCGGAGGGCTCAACGTCAGGTTATTTAACTGGGAGTTAAAAGATTAGCGTCAAAAATTGTTAAGCAACCTGTAAATGAACGGAAGGAGGTAGTCTAGTGATTTACAGTTCTGATAGTTGTTTCATGCAAATTGGCGAGACCCTCAAGAGTCAGTTGGAGCAACTGACCATAAGTTTCCAAATTACATTTGGGACAAATATATAAAAGAGGATCGCATCAACTCCGGTAGAGCGTTTTTTAATCTGAAATACTTCCCAATATCAGAAGATACTTGAAAACAAACTTAGAGAAAGTTAACAAAGGGATGCAAATCTGAAAGAGCTTTCTCAATTTTACATTTAAAGTTCTTTTAAATAAATGTATATATATATATATGGGTGTGTGTGTGTGTGTGTGTGTGTGTGTGTGTGTTATTTCAAACATTGAGTGTTGTAGCTTTCAGATTATTAAAAAAAAGTTATCTAAAAACTGTTTTGTAAGTTTTTAAAACAAGTTAGATGAATAGCAATAGCTGACAAAAGATGATTTAAAAAAAAAGTAATTACCTCGTGGAACCTTTGCCTAGTCTGAAGACAGATTAAAACCTCTAAAATGTAATGTTTTAGGAAAATTTACTTTAAATGAAAAGGGACAGTGACTAAAATAGTCCTACCGCATGACCCTGACGGCTAATCAGTCTTGACCGTCCTGCCACACGGCTGTTCTTCATAGCGATGTACAGTATATCTTCGCATATGTCTGTGTGGGTATGATTATAAGTGTACAATTAGTCCCTATCCTCTTTGTATTCGTCAAAGGATTTTTTTTACGATATTTTTATCTTAAAATAATTTTAAAAGAACCCTCATTCACAAAAATATAAAACTTATGTTAATCATTAACTACTTGATAAAGACAACGTATTGTAAAAGAAAGTGCTGTAGTGATCAGAATAAAGCAAAAAGAATAATCAACAATCATTAAAACACCATGAAATTTCCCAAAATCATAGGCGACTATGGCCCGGAGTACTGCTACGGTACATTGAAAACCCACAAAATGAGAAACCCCCGAGACCTATCATCTCTAAGATCAATTGACTTACCACCAAAATAGCAAAAATAATGAATAATACCCTAATCCCCTACATACCTGGAACCTACTCATTAAAATTAGCAGTGGTGTTCATTGATCTATTACAAGAAATAGGACCTGAAGAAAACATTGCCTCTCTCGATGTGGAAAGCATCTTCACAAATGTCCTTGTCGAGGAAACTATAAACATAATAATAGACAGCGTATATCGATCCAACATGGAACCACTACCCATATCTGAGGATGTTCTGAGAGAGATGTTGATGTCCAGCATCATGGAAGCTTAGTTCCTCTCTCACTGTGGACAGTTATTTCAAAAAATAAATGGTGTATCCACAGGATCTCCTATTACGACTATTTGCCAACATGTATATGGCATCCGTCGAAGGAAAGGCCTGCAAACACAAGAAGCCAAAAATCTATGGACGTCATATCAAATGACATATTCATCACAGCGAAAAAAAAAAAAAATGTTTGCAGAAAAACTTGAGAGATATTCAGTACTCAATTTCACAACCGAATACAGTCAAGAAAAAACACTGCTTTTCCTCGATGTCCTCGTCAAACAAGATGACCAGTTCAAGACACCGGTATACACTAAATCAACTAATGGGGGAAGATGATAAATGCCTGAGGTGAATGCCCAGAATATAAAAAGTTAGTAATAAGTGCTTACGTAAAAAGAGCATTCACACACAGCAAAACTTGGAAAGACGTAGACGCCCAACTAAATAGAATTCGACAAAAACTAACAAATAACAGATATCCCGACAGCGTGATAGGAGAAGCCAAAAGGAAGAAATTCAATGAAGTTCAACAACCCACGACGGTATAAATCAAAGAATACAAAAACGTTACCATCTACAACCGCCTTAGCTTTGGTTCGACCTACAAAGATGAGACCAGGACATTACGAGGAATCTTCAGTCGAGGTGTGGTCCGAAAAGCCACTTGCCAGAAGGTAAAACTTGTAATATAGCAACTCCATGAAAAAAACAATACCGTTCAAAAAGAACCAAAGAATACATGCCCTGAGATGTGTAAATCTCAGAGAAAAGACTGTATTGGACATACTACCACAACATTTCGAAGACGGATGCTGGCTCCCAGAAATCAGGGGTAAATAAACCAACATTATATTGATGTCCACGATCGGAAACCCTCCCTGAAAAAATTAATTGATGGGACCCACTTTCTTCACAAAGAGAATAACTACGGCAGACTTATAATTGCTGATGATATAAGCATCGCCCTACAAGCACCAACCTTGAACATATAAGGGGATTTTAATTATACGCTCCCCTCA
>NC_090732.1:133690856-133698356 GCF_036898095.1 Palaemon carinicauda | reverse complement strand
AAGGCCCATCATACCTTCAATAACCTCCCGACATTTTAAGATAAATCGTGAGTTTGACAAACTGATAATATCACTATTCATTTAATTCTTGATATCTTTTTAGTGACGTCTGATTGGGCAATTAAAACTTGAATATGTAAACTACAATGCTTTTTATGCTCCGAAGTGGTAATATCATTTTAAATATTGTGTACGAATACCAAATTTATTCTAAAATATTGAATTTGGATGAGTAATATACTTATAAAAGATTCTAAATGTTAGAGATCTATGACAGTAGTAAAAATAAGGAAATCAAGATTCCCATACAATCGTAAAATATTTCTATAACTGATGTGTTTAAGTTATATGTATTCTAGAAAAATAAAATAATACTGCAAAGTAAAAGCTCCACTGAAAATAAGACAGGAATAAAACTCGCTTATCAATATTTGCGTAGAAATGCATGAAGCTTCAATATGCCATAATCGCCATCAAAAGTTTGATTTTTCTTTATTTCTTACCAACATCATGAATATATATTCAAGGTCATTATCAATTCAGTAAAACAAGACCTGATTCTTCTCTCTGTTGATGCAAGTACTTACTGTTACCTATTTCCCTTTAAGGATAACTTCGAAGGTCAGTTGAAAGTTAGATTAAATAACCCTCCAATCCTCTTTCACTCTAAATTGCAGTGATCATGGAACTGAGAGAGAGAGAGAGAGAGAGAGAGAGAGAGAGAGAGAGAGAGAGAGAGAGAGAGAGAGAGAGAGAGAGAGAGACTTTTGTTTTAATCAATTCATTGTGCCCATTGGGGTAAGACATTTGAGTGCATAACAACAATAATATTGTTTACATCTAAATAATAATTAGGTTATATCCAAAGAATTCATATTGAATACGAAATTAAATTTAGTTTGAATTTTGATAAATCACTAGGCCTTAATCTCCGGACACAGCTAATCAAAATTTAGCCAATAGGTTCCTAATTGAATCCAATGGCCTTTTGAGTAATTTAGACCAATGCAAGTGAAGTCAAACTATACTGCTAATGTTTCAATGATATTACAGGTAGATTATACCTACCTTCAGTTAATATCACAGCACAGGAAATTTAATGAAAGGTGATGATTATTCAGAATCCACCAAAGTGAGGATGGCACATGAGAATTTCATCAAGCGAATTGTTTACCTATATCAACTGCCTTGAATCTTTGTGGTAATAAGTCAATGACAAGTGAATATCCCAGGGAATAGTGTTCTAAGGTGTTGGCTTTGGCCAGGTAACACAACCTACAGGTGGAGAAATGAGGAACTCCATCTTGCTCAGCCACCCGCTAAACTGGTCCGCAATCAAGCCAAGGATGCGTACACACCCCATTATTTCGACGAACCATGAGTCTACTGCTGCAATATTTGTGCTGGTGAAGAAGTGGTCATAGTCCTGTATTAATACACTGGTGGCCCCTCGGCATCACTAAGACAATGGGTTGGTGAGCAGCCAGCCTGACGCACCATCTTCCTACAGCACAGGAAAGATGTAGTGGGAGTATCAGTTGGCAGGCAGCCTTTGTAAGACTGTCAACGGTGCTGTTAGCCATGGGTTTTACATGAGAGGGAATTCACAGAAATTGCAGTACCAATGAACTTATGTTGGTTGTGCATAGCTTTCTAAGTATTTGTGTAACCAGATGTTGGTATGCTGGTTTGTGACGAGAGGGCTTGGAGTGCTAGCTGCAAGTCGTAAATGATCAAGTCATTGTTTCTAGTTCAAGTAATTAAAGTAACTGTATCTAGAAGTCCATATAGTTCACAATATGTGGATCTTGATGACTTTAGGAAGTGACGGTCTATCCAGCCCTCTCGCGGGGGTTCCAAAGTGGGTGAAAAAAAAAAAAAACATTAAGTACTGCCGTTTCCCTGCAGGGGGCTGTCAGTGTAAATGTAGAGGGCTATACAGAGGGATGAGGATAGTCTGTCAACTGTCAATAGTCTCAAATGCAAGTTGTCATTGAAGTTGAGGCAAATTGGTCTTGTAAACTGGAGTGTAAGAGATTGCCAGCACAGGAGTCTGCCAGGGTGCAACGGACAGTACTGAATAGTGTAAATCATCCCTTTGGTGTAGTAGTGGACAAGGAGCATCTTATCTCCAGAGAAGTCCTGATGATGTGTGAGTAGAGGAGGAGAAAGGTTAGGGTAATAGAAGAACTTGATGCTGAAGTAGGTGACATTAGAGTATATTCTCTCAACAAATGTTGGGAGACACAGTTCATGTTGCATATTTACAATTCTAGGGGAGGCTTCACTGCTCTAGATGAGTCTCTCTTCTTGGTTCAGGAATATTTCAAGAGGATGTAGAGTTGATTAGGTGCATGGGAAGGATAATCTACCACTGAGCACATGAGGGCAATGTATAAGGTTCTGACAACTGGGATAGATACTCCTGCAGAATTATTAGTAAGCCATATGAGAGGAGTCAGTTGTTGCTATAATCGGGCCAGATGATCTTGAACGATGGGAAGTACTTTCTGTCTTGCTGGATTGGAAGGTGTTTCCTGCACTGGCGCTCACAAATACAGATACTGCGTGAACAGAGGTACGTCATCGTTCCACACAGTACATTCTGGCAGTGCGTACATAGATGTTCCAGTAAAGATAGATTCGAAAGTATTCATGTCAGGTCTGTTGTGAAGGATTCCTGTGTCAAGAAGGGTATTGTGACCTTCTTCGAAACCTGTCCTGTGATGGGAACATTTTTGGTTAGACCATGTCTATAAACATCCCCAAGTAAACAAGGTTCTGATGTGGGGTGAGAACAAACTTCTCAAGATCTATCCGAATCTCCAAATCCCAACAAAACTCGAGAAAATCCCTGTGGAGCAAAAACTGGGATTCTGACTCTGCCAACAACAGCCAATTGTCAAGGTAACTGAGAAGACTCATTCCCATCACAAGACCTCAGTTAGTTACCAGCGTGAACACTTGTGGGCATTCGAGGTGCTGTGGGAAGGCCGAAACAAAGAACCCTTAACTATAACTTTCTTGATCCCAGGACAAACAAAGGTACTTGCTTGATTTCTGCTGAATTGGTATCTCTAAGTGTTTCTTTTAGACATATGGACAGTTTGAAATTCTTCCAGCTTATTACTTGGAGGACCATGTTAGGGGTCTCCATCTTGAACTTCGTTTTTAGAACAAAGTCGTTCAGATGGGACAAGTTGATGAATGTTCTCCAACATGCTGACAGATTTTGTAAAAGGAACAGGTTGCTGTAAAATCCCAAATATGACCCATCGACCTCCTCAACTTCTTTTTTATCTAACATCTATTTGACATCCTTGCAAAGGAGTAGGTCTTTGATGGATCCTTTTGAATATAATGAGCGGTCTCATACGTGCTTGAGTGAGAGGCAGGAGAGAGTTAGTGAACCAGAGGTGGTATTTCACGTGAAGGACCTCCACTGCCGAAGGTTCGGCCCCAATGAATTGCCACCTCATCTGGCAACTCGACAGGGATTCCCCAAGAGATGACATAGAGGAATTGCATTTCTAACGAGATCCACACCTACTTCGGCCTCATTTGCCTTGATACCTTTGGTAAAAGGGCTGGTTCTGGTTAGTTTAACTCTTAAAATTAAAAATTTTAGTTACTAATCTATCTCTCTCTCATAGGCGGATGCCTTTGGGACGAGTCCTTATGTTTAATAGACATTGTTGGAGGTTGTAAAACAATGTGGCTCTCCTGAGGAAGAAAGCTTGACTCACCCTTTCCCATTTTGCTACTTTTGCAAGGAAACTTTGGAGGCCATATGTCTGACAAACTTGTTGATCACAGCATCCCGTTACTTTAGTTCCAGTTGCTCTACTGGAATGCTGGTTGGTGTACCAAAAACTCCAATGCCTTAGCACCTGAAAAGGAGAGCTTTTCAAATTACTTTTGTATCTTAGAATCCGCAAGATTCTAAGATACTGCAATGTATGAGAGGGTACCAGACCGACGGTCAAACCTTACATGATTCTGGGAGATTCGTAATAAGATCTCTCACAGCAGAAGCCGTAAGATATACAGGAGTACTCTTATCATTATTATTATTATTATTATTATTATTATTATTATTATTATTACTAGATAAGCTACAACCCAAGTTGGAAAAGCAGTATGTTAGAAGCCCAAGGGCTGTAACAGGTAAAAATACCCCAGTGAGGAAACGAAATAAGCAAATACATAAACTATATGAGAATTATGAACAATTAAAATAGGATATTTTAGGAACAGTAACAACATTAAAACATCTTTCATATATAAACTATAAAAGACGACTTATGTGAGCCTGTTCAACATAAAAACTTTTGCTGCAAGTTTGAACTTTTGAAGTTCTACCGATTCAACTACCCAATTAGGAAGATCATTCCACAACTTGGTCACAGCAGGAATAAAGCCTTTATAATACTGTGTAGTATTCAGCCTCGTGATGGAGAAGGCCTGACTATTAGAATTAACTGCATACCAAGTATTACAAACATGATGGTACCGTCCAGGAAGATCTGAATGCAAAAGATGGTCAAAATTATGAAAAATAGTATACAACATGCATAAAGAATTAATTGGAAAATGGAGTCAGAAATTAATACCTAGATCAGGAATAAGAAATTTAATAGACACTAATTTAGAGTAGATTGATCACGGAAATCTTACAAGACTTTCTCTATAAGCCAATTTTTTGTGCAATTCAAGAAGACACGAACCTATTGTGTTTCTCAAAAGTAAATTTGATGTCGGAAATCTCACCAAATATTTAAAAGTCATACAGAGTTAGAGAAACATTATCAATGCCAAGATCCGGATGTTGAAGAGTAACTGTCCTTGACCTACTTACAACCATACTTTGAGTTTTGTTAGGATTTAACTCCATGCCCAATAATTTACACCATGCACTTTTTATTAGCTAGATCTCTATTAAAGGATTCAGCAACCCCAGATCTACAGTACATTCAGGAGATGGAATTGATACAAAGAGAGTAGCATCATCTGTATATGCAACGAGCTTACTTTCTAGACCAAACCACATGTAATGTATATATAATTTAGTATGAAAAGTAATGGGCCAAGAACACAACACCGATGAATTGCTTTAGAAGACAAACCTATATGTGCAGCTGGGTTATAGCCTGAAAAACTGCTTACATTACTTCCAGGGGAGTAAGAAGAGAACTCCAATACAAAGTCTTTGTCATAGGAGTCGCTGCTCAAGAGCAACGAATGGCGTAATGGTACACCAGGGCGCTTCTCATCCAAAACTCAAGAGAGCTTCAGGCAGACCAAGCTCAACGGTCATAATTCCCAAAACTGAAGACTGGTGTTCACTGCAAGGGGAGGTCTCTCTATTTATGTATATGAAGCCGGAAGATCTGAAGCATTAGGAACTTGCCTTTCAATCTAAAGATTGTCGGTCTTCTTTGGTATACCCTCAGAAAAGGTAACCAAAGAAGGGCCGGAACAATTTTTGGTAGTTGGAATCTCACCAACTTTCCAACCTCGAGGGAGAATTCAAGAGAGAACAATCACACTTGGATCTCTTCTTCTCGCTCTGGCTGCGTGGGAAACATACGAATTACTCAAGTTTGTGCATGTTCATCAATAAACAATGATACGAGTCTAATACCTTGCACGCTCGGAGGCATAGTGCTCTCAAGCACTCGGAGTAATGAAGTATACGTTCTTCCTTCAAGAAGGAAAACTTGCTCCTCCTGACACCGTTTGCTTCAACTCTTGTAGGGGGAACTGCCACATGACACTACTGGGGAGCAAGCTCCAAAGAGCTGGCACATTCGGTAGAGGGTGAACAGGCATACCTACTCGCCTGGTGAGACATGTTGCTCACCATCACGTCCCAGACGTTTATTCTCATTTCGAGGAATGTAGTCGATGTTGTTAAATACAAGATTGTCTTTTAATTCACACTCAGGCTGAAATGAGATAATAGTGAAAAACTTCAGGCCAGTTGGAGTATCATGAACACATCAGTGCATTTCGAAGGCCAGTATCAGAACGAAGGCTCAGAGCACCATCAGACTAGTATTACAAGTAGATACTAGATGGCGAGTGTCAGAACCTCGATAATTCTTTATATGCCATTTCCAGCCTTCACCAAATTCTTACCTCTACTAAAGGATGAACGTTTGTATTTGCATAGCAACAAATATTATGTTAAGCAAAAAACATTAACAGCTACGAGATAAAAGCATATAACCTATATAATATCGAAAGTTGATTTACAATTTATGATAAAACTATCCAAAAATTGTCAAAATTTTATGTTTACAAACTCTCTCTCTCTCTCTCTCTCTCTCTCTCTCTCTCTCTCTCTCTCTCTCTCTCTCTCTCTCTCTCTCTCTCTCATATATATATATATATGTATATATATATATATATATATATATATATATATATATATATATATATATATATATATATATATATATATATATATACAGTATATGTAGTTTTAAGATTTCTGTATCCTCGTGTTCTAACATAAAATTCATCTATTCCTTGTCTTTGAAGGACTCCCATTACTGTTGAAGGTTTGGAAGAATAAAAAGCTTTCTAATATTCTATAAATGTCATATATAGTGGTTTTTCTCTGTTGATTTTTCCATTAGCTGGTTAATTATATGGATATGGTCAGTTGTTTAATACCCACTTCTAAAGCTTGGGTGATCAAAATCTAGTTGTCTTTCTATTTGGCTTAAACAAATATTTGTAAATATTTTATATATTTCTGAGAGTAAACCTATTGGGCACTAATTTTCAATTCTTTTGTGTCTTCGGTTTAGTGAATTAGAATAATGATAATCTTTTTCCAAGCTGTATATCTAGAGCACTTTTGCAGACATTTTGTGTAAAGTTCAGTGAATTCTACTACAATGAAATATGCTATATCTATTACTAAATCAATTGTTAGGCCAACTTCTGCTGTTTTGCCTCTTTTCATGCCTTTTAATATTTTCTGTACCTCTCCTACTGCTACTTTTGGTGCCAGATCAACTGCTTCCTTCTTTCTTTATCTATTATATCATTAATATAGCAATGTATAAAAATCCTCTGCAATTTTTATCACTCTATCTCTATTGTGGATATTTCAATTTTCATCCTTTAAAGCAAACATCTGTTGCCGCCCTCTTCCAAGTCTTCTTTTCGTAAATTTGATGCTTCTTCCATTCTTTAGTGTTTCATTAATTTTGGTCTGATTGTGTACACAGAGTATCTTGGGCATTTAGTTTGTTTATTGTTTTGGATATATCTACTATTTTTTTCATCTCTCTTGGATTTTACCCTCTTTTCCAATATTTTCAGTATTAAGTTTTTGGTTTACTGATAGTTTTCCTCGATCTTATTCAGGTACTTGTCCACCTATCTCTTGTGCTGATTCTATTACAAATGTTAAATTACTGTTATTTCTTTCTTTACTTGCTTCCATTTTATCATGTGGTTATGATGCCCTATTTTGTATTGCTA
>NC_090732.1:133670856-133685856 GCF_036898095.1 Palaemon carinicauda | reverse complement strand
AAGAAAGATAAAAGTCAATGACAATTCTTCTGTACTTATACCTGTCGAATTCAGGTGTTTTGTACTTAGAATTGACAAAACACCTGAATTCGACAGGTATACTGTAAGTACAGAAGAACTGTCATTGACTTTTGTCTTTCTTCCGTAGAGTCCGCCATAGTACTAACGACGGAGGGGCGAGGGGGTGGAAGGCAGGAGGAGCGAGTCGACTTCCTGGGTCACAAATGTGACGGGCCGAGAGAAGGTTGTGACTCAAAGACAAGATGAAAGCAACTGAGTGAGTTTATTACAGAACACTCTCCTTTATATACAAAAGCTCAATGCAACAGGAAATTTCATGTTCAAAATCGACACCGTTGACAGTGAGAAAAATAGACATGTTTATTCAGGTTCTTTTTAGTGCGAGGGAAGAGCGAAGATACACAAGCATAATATATACACAAATGAACTATGTACGATCATGTGACACACGGTTGGTACACTATTCTGTCTGTTTCTTTATTTCATTCGTCACTGGACTACTTTCACTGGTGTAGCCCTCCGGATTATAGCATTCCTTTTTTCCAAATACGGTTGTGGCTTAGCTATCATGTAACTTAGCCAGTAATGATATATACTGTACATATACATACGTGCATATATATATATATATATATATATATATATATATATATATATATAAATTATGTATGTATGTATATATATATATGTGTATATATATATATATATATATATATATATATATATATTTATGTGTGTGTGTGTGTGTGTGTGTACAAGTAAGCATCTACCGTCACAAAGGAGACACTAGAAAAGTTCCCTGCAGTTTGATAATGTTCCCTGAAAACGAAAATGGAAGCCAAATCTTGAATAGTACCATCAAACAATTCAACATACGGTACATCCTTGAAAATCAACACCCTATACACCCTGTATGGAGAAAACCCACCTCTTCTCAAAATGGCTGACATTACACTGATACTAATAGTCATAGAATCTAATTAAACGAAGCTAAAGCGATCAATGTTTGCCGCTGTTGTCAGATGAATGGCCCAGTATTACTCTATGAATTATGCAACGACAATGGACCAGACGATTTGGATGAAAAAGAAAAATAATGACAACGTTCACGACTTCACATCAACAGTGCCTAAGCTGAAGGTCGTTCATCATAGAATTCACACATTAGAGAGAGAGAGAGAGAGAGAGAGAGAGAGAGAGAGAGAGAGAGAGAGAGTATAAAGAATGTTTGAACAGCAAACGAAGGGTAAAATGTAAATAATAAAGGTCTAACATAAAAAAAATCAGTATACACACATATATATCACACACACACACACACACATATATATATATATATATATATATATATATATACAGTATACATATATATATATATATATATATATATATATATATATATATATATATATATATATATATATATATATATCAAAGGGTTGCAGCAGCTAAGTGGTAATACTGGAGAACATCCAAACGTTGGTTCACATTTCAAATCCTGATCATAGATTTTCATCTTTATGTGACCTTATCGTCTACATGACCTAGGAATTGGGTAGTGAGAGCTATGGCTGTTGGATATAGCTTCTGAATCGCGTTTACTAGACATATGGCTCGTTCCAGGTCTGTTAAGTCCCCCACCCCCACCTAGGTCACCATGGTGTAAACGGCGAGAATTGAAATATGACTGGACCAAGTCAAGTGGCGTTTTCCCACCACCTTCATCCCTAAAGACTTGTTTAAAAACCATAGGGGCATACCATTCTTGCCCTACCCCTTCGAAAGAATTATGAAAAAATAAATAATATTCATTTGGTCCTCTTTGTTACGTTTTTGTTGTTTTACAAGTACAGAAAATCCTTCAAGATGATTAATTACCTGAAATGCTCTAATTTAAAAGTAGTTTTAAGTCTACTAGTTACATAGTTTTAAGAGTAATTATAGCCAGACTTGAGGGGGTAACAAAGATATGCAGAATAAGTCAAAATATTAAACAATACAGATGCTCACAAAAATAATATTTGACTAATATTTAAAGAGAATATACCTTTTTTTTTTTTTTTTTTTTTTTACAAATTTAACACAGTGCACATAAACTGGTATTGAGCAGGTTTCATTATACCTTATTAAATAATTACTAAAAATACATCTTGATCCACACCTGCCTGTGCTAAATTATAAGAAATCTCAGAAATATCGCATTCAATTAAAGAAATACAAATAAAAAAAAAACGTTCATGTCCTGCTACAGGGAGAGGAAGGGTACAAATTATATAATTGGTTTCGATCAACATTTTAATAAACAACTTAACTTCGTTAACAGCAATTTACCCAAAAGTGTAAGCTTAGTAATCAAACTGAATGACAAAACAGTGACTCTACAGACTTCTTAACACTTTGTATCTTTAAAGTAATCAAAACAATATAAATGGTACCAAGCTAAAGATAGTTATATTAACACGTGAGTACCATAAGCAATTCACGCAGAAAATAATGGTGCTGGGCTTAGACAGATATATTAACACTCGAGCAATTCGAACACAATAGTGTTAAATATATGTTTAAGTACGTTGAACTATAAAAAGAGCGAGTGTAATACATACGAGTTAAGACAGCACTTTCGTAATAAATTAGATATGTTACCCAAGTGTAATGCCATTCATATAATTACATTATGATGCATCTGTAAATGGTGATAAAGTTGGTTGTGCTGTAATTGTACGTGAATATTATGAAAATGATCTCATTGTCGATGAAATGTTGTTTAAGAGGATTGAAGATGAAACATCATCTACAGTAGCAGAGTTGCATGCTATACACGAGGGAATCAAAATGGTTGTTAATAAAATGAAGGATACGGTTGTATTTATTGATTCCCAGAGTGCCTTGTTAGCCTTAAACAGCATAACACCAACTAGTAGCAAGGTATCTGCTCTCTGTAAAGGGCTGATTTGTCGGTTTCAGGAGAAAAGAATAACTGTAAATTTCTTTTGGGTTCCATCTCATATTGGTATTTCATTAAATGAAGTTGCTGACAACCTGGGTAAAGAGGCCACACGAAAACCTTGCATTGACATGGAAACCTTTATGAGCCTTAATAGAATAAAAAGAGGAAGGAGAATGAAACGAGTTTGGGGAACAGAAAAGGCTCTAAAGATTTTGGAAGAGGAAAATATCAGTATGAGGCATTATTTGTATGTTAGTGAAAATACTAATGTTACCTAAGGCAAGGTCCTTTCGAAAGTTGATACTTTTGTTATGAGAATGAGGTTGGGCTATCATTATTGTTGGCAATACATTGATGGAGAAGGTATACCCTGTAAATTGTGTGGTGAAGCATATTCACACAATCTGCATCATTATATGTTAGAATGTAATGAACTTAAGGAATTTAGAAATGTTTCCATTAATAATGTTAAACATCGTTTGTTTTGTTTTAAATGATAATTATGCAAGAAAATTTTTTAACAAGTTTCCATGATTTTACTGGAATAAATAAGGAGCATTGAAACTGTTGGGGATCCATTTGATGTATTTAAACAGAAAATTAAAATAAATAAAACGAGTACTATATAAAACTATATTTTAGTGCCCAGCTCACAATAAGGGGAGTACATTTTGTATGGCAGTTTAATTATTTTCGTTTTAAAGATAACAATTTTGTTATAGTATATTATTAACTTTTGATTTGTTTAAAGTCTGCTTTATAGTTCGACAATAGTATAATTGATTTGCTGAACATTTGCTAAATATAATTTTTATTTAGTGTATCATTTGCTCTTGTATAAATTAGTTTTGTTTTAAAGATTTTTTTTTTTTTTAACAATTCTTATTGCCTGCATTCTGTTTAATTTTGTTGGTGGATGTAGCAGCATGTTCCTACCCTCCATTTGATGTATATCAATAAATGTTTTGAAATTGAATTTGAATGTACGAGATTATAGTAACAAGCTCATTACGAAATTTAAAATACCATAGAGACCAGAGATATACGAGAGAATAGAGGGATCATCTGAAGGGAACATTAACTTTTGACCTGCTTACGAGGACGCTCTAGTTATAAAGTTAACTGCCTAGAAGTGTGCCTCTGCAATGCAAAACTCGCCTTATATACACCCCTCTTGGGTACGTATTATACAGCTGAGTCACGTTGATACTTCACAAAACCTCGTTCCCAAAATACTCTAGTAACGATCTTTGTAATAAAAGAACTTTTTGTTTACATAATATCTTAGGAAGTTACTTAAATTACTAATATTATTTTGATAGAAACATTTTCATGAAGAAACCCATGTTTATTAATAACATAATTTCATAACATAATTTCCGAATCTTGACCCTTCTCAAATGACGTAGCTTCCTTTCAAACTTCCACGTATGCATGATTCTATTTTCTATTTGTTCTAGACCCTTTTAGACTTCTTACACACATATCAAATCTTTCTCGCGCCATAACAAAAGAACATCACATTAGATTTGTATGCACCGTAATAGATTCATTAGGAATCACAAGTAATTTATGTAATTGATATATAAATATATATTAAACATATATGAATATATATACTTATATAAATATATATACATATATATATTATATATATACATTTATATATAACTGATAATAATAATAATAATAATAATAATAATAATAATAATAATAATAATAATAAATACTACTACCATTACTCCTATCACCGTAAATATGTTAAGCCTTTACAGTCAGACTTAGTAATAATCCTCCCCTAGAGAGATTATTCCTAACGCTTTTATATGGATTTGAAAAGAATGACGCTATAAAGCTTGCACTGTAATCCCAATTGTTCAACCAGAATATTACAATGATATGAAGAAAAAAAAAAAAATTTGACCCCATAAACATGTTACCAATAGATGCCTCTGCATGCCAGAATAAACTCCGATAAAATGAATGTTGACCGTTGTGTTGGGATAAAGCAAAGCGAGAGAGAGAGAGAGAGAGAGAGAGAGAGAGAGAGAGAGAGAGAGAGAGAGAGACTATTGTCCTCTTTAACTTTCCACTTTGGAACAGCCTCTACGCCCACTGTCCTTTCCTGAGCTTTCCATAAATTTGGAAGTGGGTTCGGCTCGATGAGGACCATTGAGGTTGATGACTTTGAGATGCACAAGTCTTTCGTCCTCCTCATAAGTTTCCTGCGGAGCGAGGGAGGGGGATGAGGAGAACGGAGGCTAAAGAAGGAAGTAAGAGAAATAGGTGGATAATGCAAAAGAAAAAAAAATTGTTTTTGGACTCCCATTTCTCCGCCCCTTTCAACGGCGATATAATAGTGCAGGCTATTTTGCTCATATTTCGTAGCTTATTCAGAGTGGAATCCCCAGTCAATATCCTTCGTGTGTTTGGTTAAAGCTAGATGTTCGAAGGATTTACAGAAACGCTATTGCTGTAATATTAGGATATTATCAATTTCCCATTTACAGACAATAATGTAAAGATATATTTGTAATTACAGTCAATTTTATTTCTAGTAAGTTTATACATAAGACTTCCTCTATGACTCAGTCTACACAAAAGCAGTTTTACTTCAAATGCACATTAGAAAAACCATCAAATTTATTTTTCAAGAAAGTCAGTTCAATAATCCTGCAACGATATCTGCGTCCAGCAAACATGCAAATAGATAACAATTATAAATTTGTAAATATAAACATTGACAAACGCAAAATACTTCCGCATACATTAAAGCATCCCACCAAGGTTTCGTGCGCAACTGCTTGTTTACTGGAACAGCAAATTATTGCTGTTTTAACCGAATAATGTATACTGCAACCCGCAATTCATCAGAGAGAAGAATAAAACTTTTGTTCTGCTGCTTTATCAGAGTGGATAATGCTCTAGCACCGTAAGTGCGAACACACAAGGTATGTTTGTGGTGGCCTGTTGGTAACGTCCTTGTCTGGTAATCGCCTGACTGGGGGTTAGAGTCCTGTTCAAACTCGTTAGTTCCTTCGGTTGCTGTTATCTCACCATCCTTGTGAGCTAGGGATGGGGGGGGGGGGGGTTTAAGGGAGCCTATAGATCTATCTGCCGAGTCATCAGCAGCCATTGCCTGGCCCTCCTTGGCCTTAGCTTGGATGGAATGGGGCCTTGGGCGCTGCTGATCATATGTATATATGGTCAGTCTCCAGGGCATTGTCCTACTTGATAGGGCAATGTCACTGTTCCTTGTCTCTGCCACTTATAACCAGCCTTTAAACCTTTAAAAGGGCAACGAAATCCTATTGCAACATCAAGTGATTCAAGATAACCCATTTAATCTTATTTTAGTTGGTATATCTTTTCTTAAGACTTTACTTCAACTTGAAGGAATATTCTTAAGATTTTCTTAAATGGAAATGATGCACATCCTGGGTACGAAACCTTAGTTACTAAGGTGAGCAAACAGAATCTCTCCTCAGAAAGATAGACTATGTGGAAGATGTGCTGGAACGGAAGGGATGTGTACCCAGGAAGTGTAAGTGTTCTCGCAAGATGAAAGGGAACGGTTATGTGTTTCTTGAGTTTTGACACGCGGTCGACGAACCTTTTATGCTGCATGAAATGGCAAGAGTTGTAAAACCTCTTTATGTTTAGAGTTTCACTGTGCATGTATGCCATTTAGATTAGCAGATAAAATATAACGAATGTCAATATATCATGTAATTATCCTTCCATTACAACACTACTCTTGAATTAAGTGGTGATTATCAAGTCAAGCGTTTGTGGTTCAGAATCAAACTCAATATCCATCGGGAGAATTCGGGCCATTGCAATAAATTTGAGACTGATGAACGAGGAACGTTAGACTTAATAAATAGCAGGATTATCAAAGTAAAGGGAACAACACGTCCCCATGAGAATTCCTTTAAATAAGATGGGAATCCGCGATAAATCCTCAGGCATCTCCAGAGTTAATTAAGAGAGCAAATGCTACAGATTTAAGTGATGGGTGAATTACAGTCAGCAGGAACTCTATTCTGAGAATTTCTTTAAAATGAGAGAGAGAGAGAGAGAGAGAGAGAGTGAGAGAGAGAGAGAGAGAGAGAGAGAGAGAGAGAGAGAGAGAGAGAGAGAGAGAGAGATATTCTTTCCTCTCCCAATAAGATAAATTTTAAGTTTCTTAAATATTTCGAAGGCTGCCAAAAAATTACAAGGCATGCATCAGGCTTTGTCTCATTTTCCTTGTAAGTTCTTTTACCTTATTAATTTAATTGTTCAATTATCTTTCGCCAACAAGTTCTCAGTTATGCCAAATCATCATATTAAAATTTTCCTTACTACTATTAATATTATCAGCATCATTATTATTCGCTAAACAATATTGCTATACTACAAGCCTGCTCCCAATATTCAAGTTTTCTTAAAATGTGTTCTTTTAACAATGTACAATTGACATTCCTAAGGAAAACCCAGAATAAACTAGAAAAGGATAATAATAATATTACTTACTTTGTAGCATAATTATTTAAAGTTTTTACCTTAAAAGAACCCCTCTACCCATACTAACATTATGACCATCTTCATTATTATTATTGCCTCTGACCTGGCTCCAAAGGATGATACCCTTAAGGTCATTTTCAATTCTTTAAGAACATGTTTGCTATTCCCCTCACATTTTCCACCATAATTACGACCCACCTCAACCTACAAACTATGATGTACCCAATTCCCTTCTCAGGTCACCAGAGACCCAAACGATCTTCCAGAAAAGAGGTCAAAGTCATCTCGCTTCAGATTTTAAAGCTTTGAACAACAGGGGTAGTGAGCGTGAAGCAATGAATATGAATAGAAAATTACCAAGCAGTATGTTTAATGATGTAATGTATGTAACTAGATAATAGTAAATGCATAATTGTCATAAAAACGAAATTTCTTGATGATATTACAAAGTTGTACCTATTTGGGAATTTATTAGCTCTAGGAATTTACAATAAAAATATTCAGAGGAAATAAAAACGAACATTCTCGCTCATCATCAAGCAGGGATTTCTTAAGTCTTCTTGATAACCCACATAGAACACACACACAAAAAAAGAGGACTCGAATTTGCATAAGAGCACATTTACATACCGACTGTGTGCGATATTCATAAACTCTTTAATATTATCAATATTCACCTCACGCAAAGGATGCGAATAAGATCAGACGTGGTCCAGGTTTGGAATTTCTTGAAAGTGGATCAGAAATTTGGGAATAATTTTACTGAGTTAGTTGTTCTGTACATTTTCCAGAAAGCTACACAGCTATAGTCCACTTCTTTTAGCGATGCATATTTGCACAGTCTCGCGGCGGTGCCCTTTTAGCTCGGAAAAGTTTCCTGATCGCTGATTGGTTAGAAGTATCTTGTCCAACCAATCAGCGATCCGGAAACTTTTCCGAGCTAAAAGGGCACCGCTGCGAGTCGGTGCAAATATGCATCGCTAAAAGAAATGGACTATAGTTGAAATTTTCGGCAGGTGAGGAAGCCATCTATAAATTATTCTTAATGTTTCAAATATTCACAAGCTGGTAAAACAAAAGAAATGTTTCATAACTCATTAAAAAGAAAATAAATTTAAAATTCGCCTCAAGTCAAATAAGATTTCTATCTATCACAAGTAAATTTAGATGGCTGATCCCGTATCTTGAGGAATAGTTATTTCAATTTATGGTTATTTTACACTGACATGCATAAAATCATAATGGGAAAGCTTCAGCTTCAAGTAAAATACTTTCCTTTAGTCTAATCTTAAATTACAATCAATATACGGTATCTATAGATTTATTCTGGCACATAATATAAAATGATATATTGGAACTCTCGTCTCCATTACATCAACAAATTGAAAATTAAGCGTTGAAATTTGTTTGCGTAGACTGCAGATATAAATTTTATGATTCTTGCCCCTCTATTAATCTATAATTTTTTTAACATAAAAATTAACAATAATACCCATTCCCTAATATCGCAAGAGGGTCTGCCCCTTTCTTTTATTCTTCTCCTGTATTTCTCTTTCTCCCTATTTCCTTAATTTTTCCCATCCCGAATACCTGCCTTTGAGCTATAAAATGGATTGTATCTAGGGGTACTCTTCCTTTCCCCATATTCCCCACTTCCCTATTCTTATCATTATTATTATTTGAACATGTTCAGTGAAAGTTGAACTCCCTGTTCTAGCTTATACAATACTGAAATAAGTCTAACCTCTCCTTATACATTCACGAGATAAGTACACACCAAAATCTCTCTCTCTCTCTCTCTCTCTCTCTCTCTCTCTCTCTCTCTCTCTCTCTCTCTCAGCTCAACGGTAGCTATCATAGCTTGTTGGATTTTACCCTATTAAAAGTAATCTATAGGATTATGACCCCGTACAGAGACACAAAACATTAAAAAATCAGAAAACACAAATAGATCTAATAAATTTGACTAACGTATATTGCTGAATCAGCTGAGTAACATAATAAGAGAAATTACGCAATAATCCGTATTTTCAGACGCATAATAGGGTTTTTTTCTACTTTGTAATTGCGTTAAAGTAATAGTTTATTCAAAGTTCATCTGTATTTTCTAACTTTCAAATTTCATCTGTATTTTCTAACTAACAACCGAGATCAAGAGCTGGAAGGAAAAACGCATGCCATAACATACATTAGTTTTGAATGATTTATTCACGAATAATTTACGTAAATGTCTCTATTACAGAGTGCAATGATATGTATCTTAATGCAAACGGGTTCATATGTACAGGGGGACATTATAAAGGGGAGTAGTGAATGTGAAATGACATTTCATGTCTCATTACTCATAAAAGCCTCTCACCTAGCACGGTTTATATAAATTAAAAAGGCTAATTGTACAATCATTCACAGTAAACTCCTACAAACCAAACCTCTAATGTATGTGTATATATATATATATATATATATATATAATATATATATATATATATATATATATATATATATATATATATATATATATATATAATATATATATATATATATATATATATATATATATATATATATATATATATATGTGTGTGTGTGTGTGTGTGTGTGTGTTTGTGTGTGAATTTGTGTATGTGTGTTTGTACACGTATTTCAGGTCCTATCGCGTTAGTTTAACTGACAATTACTGTAATAAACATGACTGGAAGCTAAAAAAATAAAATTTCACAAACATCAATGTGAATACAAACATAATTACGTACACACTCATCAAGATTCATAAATGTATGCATGTCCTATATCATATGTACGATAAATATTGAAGAATATAAAATAGGGAGGAATATGCAAATGAAAAACGAACTCCTTTTGAAGCTTAAGCCTATTCAGCAATATTGATATCAAACCAGGGAGCGCCATTTGAATAAGGCGCACCAAACTCTTAGTTCTCCAGCACATCAGAGGCCTACCATTTTTAGGGGTTTTTCCTCTTATGGAATGTCGATACCACGGACCATTGCACCCAAGGAAAGTTATCATTCAAATGCACAAATGTATGTTGTATAAGAAATGTGGAGCTCCTTCACGAAAGGAACTTAAGTGTTTGCTTAGAAAATCGCATTTTCCTTTCACCGGCACACGAGACGCACATCCTCTTAAACGACATTCCTCCGACACCAAGGGACATCTTTTCTCACACTTTGAACTAATCAATTCTTTAAAAGCCTTGTCACCACCAAAAATTCGCTTCTCTCTCTCTCTCTCTCTCTCTCTCTCTCTCTCTCTCTCTCTCTCTCTCTCTCTCTCTCTCTCTCTCTCTCTCGTTTGTAAATCCTTTACATAAACTGTTAAAAAAGACGTAATTCTAATCGGGAAATATCCGCAAAAATATACTGTTCTCAGCCGTATTTCCGTAAAATACAGGCGACCGTAAGTTTTACCCTTACTTTATTATCAAATGTTACGGGTTGATAACCGTAATATCACTCCTTAACGTCAATATATTCATTTTTATTATTATTATTATTATTATTATTATTATTATTATTATTACTTGCTAAGCTACAGCCCTAGTTGGAAAAGCAAGATGCTATAAGCCCAGGGGCCCCAACAAGGAAAATAGTCCAGTAAGGAATTGTTTGGTAATCTCAGTGTTGTCAGGTGAATGAGGACAGAGGAGAATCTGTAAAGAATAGGCCAGACTATTCGGTGTATGTGTAGGCAAACGGAAAGTGAACCGTAACTAGAGAGAAGGATCCAATGCAGTACTGTCTGACCAGTCTCAGGACCCCATAACTCTCTAGCGGTAGTAAATGCCTAGCAACATTTATTCCAGGATTTTTGCCGTTTTTAATGGCAATTTTTAACAGTGTATTTCAACGGTGAAGAAAAGGGAGAAAGAAAATGAAAGGGTAGCAAAAAAAAAATATTTTTAGAGCAGGTATCGAAAGACCTGTTATGCCGTCTGCCCAAGTTCTTTATCACATGATTGATGACATGGATGGTCTTTAGTTTTAAAATTGGAGGATGCAAAAGACATGGTACCTTGCTTTGTTCTGTTTTGCAGTTATATATTTCTCTCTCTCTCTCTCTCTCTCTCTCTCTCTCTCTCTCTCTCTCTCTCTCTCTCTCTCTCTCTCTCTCTCTTTATATATATATACATATATATATACAGTATATATACATACACATATAGATATATATATATATAGATATATATATATAGCATACATTGGTTGTGGACGAGTATATCCCCAGATTTCTCAGCAGGTCCTTAAGGAGGAAACAACGAACTGACACCCCCCCCCCCTCAACTCTCTCTTCCCAAATTTATTTTGTCCCACTGACGCTCTTACTTTTTTTTTCAGCTGGGGTCAGAGAATTAGGCCTACAAACAAATAAGTAGATCGGTCAATAGGCCGCCTACACAAGTGCAAAACACAAGAGTGCGTCAATATACTTTCAAGAATAAAAGAATAAAAGTTAAAACTAACACGGCTCGTTATTGCTCAAAGAACATCCATGATACAAACATAAATAAGTTAACTTTTATCGTGTTTCAATAAAAAAAAATATCTGAATGTAAAATTCCTGTTGTTTTTCTAGGATAATTTCTATTCATGCATGACAACGTCAAAGGTTGTTCTAAACAAGTTATATATAAAAAAAATCATCTTTGATCGTAGTGCATAATCACACAAAATATAATCAAAAGTGAATTTCTATTTTGCAATCATGATTATAATGACATGTTTTGACAAGGTTGGCTTATCCAATAAACAATTTGAATAGGAAAAAAAGTTCTACAGTAATGCTTTTCTTTACAATTCTTTGCGATATATAATTAAAAATGTGTTACTCTTCATTGAATATTCAATCTCATTACTGATCAGTCCTTTCCATGAGTGAAATCAAAATAAAACGATGGTGATCAGTAGCATAAAGAAATTTAAATTTAGAAAACGCCAGAGATTAAAAGCCAAAGGTAAACATAGTACTTTAAAGTATAATAATTCCAAAGCTTCCTTTTTCGTGAACAAAATCTCTGAGAAGTCTCCATCCCTTCACAATCTCTCTCTCTCTCTCTCTCTCTCTCTCTCTCTCTCTCTCTCTCTCTCTCTCTCTCTCTGTGGCCTGATAGTACAAGTGGTAACGTGTTCAATTCACAAACTGTATCACCATTCTTAGGTCCCTAATACAATATGGATTTTTATAACCCCAGGATGTCTTTGTTCAATAAAGCAATGAATTAGGTATTCAGTAGTAATCGGATGTTGTACTAGTAGTTTACGAACGGAGAGAGGTAGTTCATCACAAGGCATAATGTAATAGGTGTTAAACGAAATGATAATTCAAAGAAAGATAATTTAGTAAAGGACATTGTATTCCAGGATTACTTTTACTTTTACCATGAGAATAACTTAAATTCAATGAGATTTACGTACGATGTATGACATAGGTTCGAATCATATTACAAACGACAAAACATCCTAAGATGGAGTGTTCTCTAGGTTCCTCAATCAAAACCTCTCCTGTAAAAATCATTGAGAAAGTGAATGATTTGAGCAGCGATATTTAGTCGATCTAAATGGAACGGAGAATGGATGCTATGTTCCATAAACTTTACATTTCAGAGAACAGCCATCTGAGTAAGGAAAATGAACATAATAGTACTGGCTTAACCCCACATGGATGACCTTAAAGATATGAAACTCAACTGAAAATATTTCAGAAATATTGCGAACATCAGATTTTCAGCTGAAATGCGGTTCGAAAATGTAATTAGTATGATTATACTTGAAGACATTATAAAAAGAAGTGTGAGACTTTCAAGTGAAATTCACTTTTTAATTGTTACTTACTTTGGAATTATTGAAGTGAATTCGAAGTAAGTATTATTTGTGTTTGCATGTGTATTTCACTTGGTAATATACAACTCGACTTTTTCATACTCAAATACTGACAGGACGACATTAGTATAAAGCTAAAAAAGAACGATTTTTCAAGGGGGGAATCTGGCCTCACTGGCACCTGCAGCCAAGATCACGCCCTGATGAAAATCCCATTAAATGTAAAGGAAAGCAGACCTCCATGTTCATTGAAAAACAGCAGAGGGAAAGACAAATAATCCCCGGTTCCGAGAGAAAATCGAAAAACACCGGAATTACTTTTATGTAAATGAGGTCCAATGAAAAGAGAAGAAAATAAATTGACAGGATTCGGATTTGAGTTCAACTTACAAAATCGTCCACATTTACTTTCCACGATGTTAAATTTTGCCCAGTTTTTTCTATGTTCATGAACTTATGCTTATCACTTATAATTCAAAAAATAAACTAGAAAACAAACACAAGTTGAAGAGAGATTCAGCAGAGGAAAATAAAACGATGCATTCAAAAGAAACTTACACTCGCAAGATTGAGAAACAAACTAAATAAATGTGGAATGAAATTGATATTCAAATCTAAAATTAACTTGCTTCCAGAATTTTATAATAACCAAAATGAGAAAGGATTTACTTTTCAATAAGGCTCAAAACATATTTAGGTTTTTTATATAAGAAATCGTAATTCAATGGATTTTTAAGATTTAGTTTTGAAATTCAATAAGTCCCATAGGCAATTATTATTATTATTATTATTATTATTATTATTATTATCAATGTATATATATACTGTATATATATATATATATATATATATATATATATATATATATATATATATATATATATATATACAGTATATATATACATTGATAATAATAATAATAATAATAATAATAATAATAATAATGATAATAATAATAATAATATACACACACACGAATAAAAGGTTTAGCGACTCGTGCATATATCGAAGTTCAAATATGGTAAATCCTGATTTGCGCAACAACTGAAATAGAAACGAAAACGAAAAAGAATTTATGAGCGAGTCATCAGTGATGCAAGGCCATTTTATTCGCAAGCCCAGCTTTTCCCACACTCCGGAGGGGTTGGCCCTTCTTGTCGCTAGGGTGGCAATTCGTACATGTTTCCAATTGGTCCTTTTTCTCTCCTTTGGATTCTCACCTCGTGCATTTCCAGTGTAAGGATCTCTCTCTCTCTCTCTCTCTCTCTCTCTCTCTCTCTCTCTCTCTCTCTCTCTCTCGTGCGGAAATGAAATGTGATGTTTTTGGAGTGTGGACCACCGATATGATGGATCACGAAAACAAGAGTCACATCATTTTCTCCAAGTATTTGAAGACGACCTTTTCTTCTACATTTGTCTTTTTTCCAAAAGCTGAACATATTTACATCCCAAGTGACAGATCACTTGCATATTACAATTTTTGTAGAGAACAAAGCCCAAAAGCCAATGTGTCCTCTTCCCTTCCTTATCTGGAGACATATTGGAAAGGAAAAGGAGTGAAAAAGAGTGGGGCGAGTCATTAAAGACGAAGTAACCCTTTCAGAATACCAGAAGCAGGGTGAGAGATACTAAGATAGGCAATAGAAAGAATGAAACAGTAGTTTTATTGAACAATTCAAGTAA
>NC_090732.1:133655856-133668356 GCF_036898095.1 Palaemon carinicauda | reverse complement strand
TGAAAAGATAAACAAAACGTTAATAGAAGAGCGGGTGGAATGGGAGAAACCTTTTAGCATCTGGGCCAACATCCCTTTCAGATGAAACACGTCTACTAGGCCTAACTTTACAGTATCCTACTCTACTGAATGGTGAGCAGACCAGCAGTTAGATGTAATGTAGACTGGGATCCACGCACTCATTGAGTAGTTTTCGTTTGCACATTTATGTATTTACCTGAATCCTTTACATGTTAAAGGGGCCAAATAGGGATGTGAAAAAACCCGGGTGTCATGTAGCAGTGTGGCTTACCAATCACGACCATTTTATTGAATATTGTGAGGCGGCAGATTCGCAACCTTTTTGTTTACAGAAAAATTCATATAACTTAAAAAAAAAAAAAAAAAAAAAAAAAAAAAAAAAAAAACACCTTGTGTAAAAAGAAATTGTTTGCTTAATATAGACTATAACTCTATACACATATAGGATATTCAAAATATATTTTCACCAAATTATCCCCGGCCATTGTGCTAATAGCTGAATAATACTTTAAATATACCGGCCAAAAGTGCCGCATAGGACATAAAACTGACTCACAGCCATCATTTTGAGATGCAGATATTATTTTCCTTAATTGTAGAGTATCTTAAAGACATTCCTGACTTTTGCTATATGCATCTGTGAATTAATATCATGAAAGAAATTTAAGAATTTCAATGTATATTAACATTTGCAGATGCATTTAGAATTATCTTATTCATATATTCATTTAGTATTTTGTTTCATATTTCTCTTACACATTACATGCCTTTCAAAAGTAGGCTTTAACATATTGTTTAATTGTATAAACATGTCCAAATGATCCATATGTCGCTTTGTTTCAACAACACAAAACATTAAATGAATTTTGTTGACTACTGCTCATGCCATAAAGTCAAATATTTCCGATTATTTTTTTTAATGATTACTTTCAGTTATTGACTCAATATAACACAAATATATCCAAACGAGACAAATTGATAAACATCTCAATATAGTTATAGACAGGTTTGTCATATACACATATATGATATGTTGCCAAACGATATTTCAAATTATTGTCTGTGTTATCATGCGATGAGAGCTATATGAAAGCCATTCACGTGAATGGATCATAAATGTCAAGCCTATTCATTATAAATGTCTAATCATCTTCTTCATAGGAAACATCTTCATACAGTTCTTGTCGAGTGTTGAAGCAGTCCTGTCCACACTTTAAAGATCTAATGCACCGCAAGTTGGTCTTTCGAGGCGTACAACGCAGTGATGCCCTTTTCGTTTTGTAGCCACTGCACTGGTAAGAAGTGCTGTACAACCCAAAGGAACGGTCATTAGTGTTATGCGCTGAGGATCCAGTTAGCCTTCTTCACATGTCCACCCAGACTCCTCATTGATAGAAGTGTTGGGCGGGGTTGCTGACACATTCATCCACACCTTTGTGTGGTAGTTGCTTCTCAGAATATGCTGACTTAAGGAATCTGCAGTGTGTCGTAGTTTTTCGGAATCAATAATATGATGGAACAACTCGTCTTCAAGGCTGTAGCTATATGATTGAATGATCCTTCTGTTTCTTTCACCATAAAGTTTCCAGCAAGAAACTCAGCTCGTACTTCTGGAGCAATGTGTTCTAACTGAAGTACGAGTATATCAAACAATAGACCACACGCCACTGTGCGTAATTTGTATCATCATAGATCACATCAAAGGCAACATCCCTACGCAAAAAGTATAGAATAATACTTTTAAGAGTTCTGTTGTCTTTTGTTCCTCTTCATGGCGTTTTATACCTTATTTAATGTTTCTTCAGAGAAATACACTGTTGGTAAAGGCAATGGGATATGAAAGAATTTCGTTGGAATGAAATCTGTTTGGTTGACGAGCGAAAATAACATGAAGAAATTCACTGCCTCTGACAAACTCCCAAACAGGACCCAAAACACATTTCATTTTGTATAAGAAACTTATTGATCAACAGAGATAATCATGGAGATTACGTCATAGATTAGCAGAAATTGCAACATTTTCCCATTACAAATTACAAACCTTGAAACATTTCTATTTCACACCGTATTTGTGAAAACAAATAAGACACCAAGGGAAGATGTAATCACTAATATCGGCGGTTCAATTCCAACAAACATTCTGATTTCAAATCCGCAATTTTCGTTTCATATTCTCTCTCCCTCCCTCCCCCTCTCTCTCTCTCTCTCTCTCTCTCTCTCTCTCTCTCTCTCTCTCTCTGTAACTACGTCAATCCAATGTATAAAATAGCTCTTCATGCTTGTTGCCCATCACCTTTGATATCTGTGATCAGCTGTCGCATAATCTACTGAATAACTAAATTAAATCAAACAAAGAACTTTCACAATCAATATCCAATTTAAATTTATAGCTATTCAACTGCAAATCAGACTACGCTTTTTGACCTTTGAATACTCCATCAATTTCTCTTTCCTCTCTCGCCCTTGACGACTTCTAACTTTTCTCTTTTTCTCCCGCTTGTCCAATTCTTTCTCATTCTCTACCACCCTCTCTTTGTCAATCGAAGTACCTCCATCTATCTTTGTTTATCTAATCCCCCTTCTTTCTATATCCCAAAACACATCTATTTATTTACTATCTATCTGCATTATTATCTTCCTGATAAAAAACCCTCAATTAAACTTTGCCCTTCATTATTCGATAACCTTCAGTTTACTCACTTTCCTCTAGTAAACGTTTGGCCTATTCCATCTGCCATCTTTGATTAATTATTAAGCGATAGTTATTCAATTTCATCACGACTCAGGCATTTTAATACTTACTATTACTCTCCTTGGCAGAGAAATTAATAATGGGGCCTCCTCAATTGGATTAGTAGACGTTGTCAAAGTGTAACATTTCCATCAAATTAAATTTCCAAAATGCCTTTGATGTAGTTAATTTCTGCGAAGTGAACACATCATTTGAATGTCAACGTTAAGGGGATAAAATATATATTTGGCCCTAAAATGTATACAACTATACACACACACAAAAACACACACATACAGTGTGATTATATTTTCCTTCTTTTATTTCTTGAAATTTAGGCTTCTCTTTTTCACCATTTGGTTCTGTGCTGTTTCAATTCGAATAACTTATAAATATGGTTTACTTACATAATGCCCTTCGTTGTTGTTTTCTTTGTTTTATAAGTTTGTACTCCAGTTTTATTATTATAATAATAATAATAATTATTATTATTTTATATATATACATATATATACATACATATATATATATATATATATATATATACATGTATATATAATGTGTTTGTGTATTATTCATATGCTTATATACTTATATTTTTATAACACTATACGTATACTTATACTATTCATACGCACATTGGTGTATATATATATATATATATATATATATATATATATATATATATATATATATATATTTAAATATAATATATATATATATATATATATATATATATATATATATATATATATATATATATATATATACATATATGGACCTCTAAATGAATCATTCTAAATTTGGCGGACCACTAATATGAACTTTTAAAAAGGTGATTATTACATTTATATAACAACAAGCAGAGACCTTATGAAAAGCATGTATTTGATGTAATAAAGTTCAAGTTTAACCTAATAAACTTAAAATTTAAAGTTTATTTAAGCATTGTACATTTTAGCGTGATATTTGCTCCTGTCTGTTTGAGATTTGTTTGTGGATTTTTGGCTCCAATGACCTTACTGTAAGACGGGGAAAGCCGGTCTGATGTCAATCCGAGACCGGTAACGAGTCTTAAGTTCTGTGACAGACGGAAATGTCTTTTCACACAAATATGTTGTTGAAAATGGAATAACACTTTTCACTGCTTTTTCACTAAATGAAGTGTATTCACTTCTTAGGGAGAGCCAAAAATAACGTCTTGATAAAAAAAGACTGGAATTTAACTTTGACACTGTCGTAGCATTATAGATCGATGAGGCTTTCTTTTTTTCATTCAATCTTTAATGTTTATGTTATTTCTAATGTTTGTGCAAACAGATCTATCATACACATATTGCACTGTCTGGGATCTTCCTCCTTTATAAGGCACCGTCGTTCAATTTGTTCATTATGCATGTTGCATAAGATTTTTCATAACTCTGACCATCCTTTACATTCAGATCTCCCTAGACAATTCTATCCTGTTCGTAATACAGTTAATTCTAATAGCCAGGCCTTCTCCATCATGAGGCTCAATACTACACAGTATTCTAGAACTTTTATTCCAGCTGTTACCAAGTTGTGGAATGATCTTCCAAATTGGGTAGTTGAATCAGTAGAACTTCAAAAGTTCAAAGTTGGAGCAAATATTTTTATGTTGACCAGGCTGACATGAGTCTTTTCATAGTTTATATTTGACATACCTGTTTTTGAAGTTGTTAATAGTTTATATAGGACATATCTGCTTTGACATTCTTACTGTTTAAGAATGATTTATTGTTAACTTGTTCTCATCATTTATTTATTTCCTTATTTCCTTTCCTCACAGGGCTATTTTTCCATATTGGAGCCCCTAGGCTGATAACATCTTGCTTTTCCAATTAGGGTTGTAGCTTGGATGATAATAATAATAATAATAATAATAATAAAAACCAAAAAATTCTGTCATTGACTGTAGCTGCTATTGAAGTGTTGGGGGCAGTTAAGGGAGTAGTAAAAAACAGAGGGTTGGGCATGAATGTAAAGAGAGTTCTGTATGAGAAAGTGATTGTACCAACTGTGATGTATGGATCGGAGTTGTGGGGAATGAAAGTGATGGAGAGACAGAAATTGAATGCGTTTGAGATGAAGTGTCTAAGGAGTATGGCTGGTGTATCTCGAGTAGACAGGGTTAGGGGCGAAGTAGTGAGGGTGAGAACGGGTGTAAGAAATGAGTTAGCAGCTAGAGTGGATATGAATGTGTTGAGGTGGTTTGGCCATGTTGAGAGAATGGAAAATAGCTGTCTGCGAAAGGTGATGAATGCAAGAGTTGATGGGAGATGTACAATAGGGACGCCAAGGTTTGGGTGGATGGATGGAGTGAAGGAAGCTCTGGGTGATAGGAGGATAGATGTGAGAGAGGCAAGAGAGCGTGCTAGAAACAGGAATGAATGGCGAGCGATTGTGATGCAGTTCCGGTAGGCCCTGCTGCTTCCTCCGGTGCTTTGGATGACCGCGGAGGTAGCAGCAGTAGGGGATTCAGCATTATGAAGCTTCATCTGTGGTGGATAATGTGGGAGGGTGGGCTGTGCCACCCTAGCAGTACCAGCCGAACTCGGTTGAGTCCCTTGTCAGGCTGGGAGGAACATAGAGAGGAGACATCCCTTTTTTTGTTTCATTTGTTTGATGTCGGCTATTCCCCAAAATTTAGGGAAGTGTCTTGGTATATGTATGTATGTATTATAAGCCAAGTCACAACCCTAGCTTGAAAAGCAGGATGCTACAATCGCCAAGGGGTCCAAAAGGGAAAATAGCCTAGTGAGGAAAGAAAACAAAGAAATAAACTACAGGTTTGTGGTGCCTTTTACTGTTGTCTAGCTCTTCTTGAAGCATGGAGGGTAACTGTTCGATATTGTTAAGAAACAAATAGAACATGTTCAGTTTTATTTGTTGTTTTTTTTATGCAGATTTACACTACATTAAGATAAATTCGCTTTTGGGGAAGCCTATAGGTATCCCTATTGTGTCATAAGCAGCCATTACCTGGTCCTCCCTGGTCCAAACTTGATGGAAAGGGGGACTTGGACGTTAACCATAAGTATATGGTAAATCTCTTGAGCATCTTCTTGTCCACTACCTCTGACATTCATGAACAAGTTTCAAACCTATGCGTGGTTTCAACTGTTCTTTATCATTCCTAAATTGGAAGTAGGAAGTAGAGTTATTGGGTCCTTTGACTGGCTAAAAAGTACTATATTGGATCCCTCTCTCTGGTTACAGCTCATTTTTCCATTGCAAACACATACATCGAATAGTCTGGCCTTTTCTTTCCACATTCTCCTCTGTCCTCATACACCTAACAACACTGAGATTACCAAATATTGCTCTGTGGTTTAACTACAGCACTGTAGTTGTTCGGTGATTACTTTCCTCTTAGTAAGGGGAGAAGAGATTTTAGCTATGCGAAGCAACTCTTCTAGAAGAAGGACACAACAAAATTAAACCATCGTTCTCTAGTCTTGGGTAGTGCCATAGCCTCTGTACCTTGGTTTTTCACTGTCTTGGGGTAGAGTTCTCTTGCTGAAGGGTACAATCGGGCACACTTTTCTATCTTATTTCTCTTCCTCTTGTTATTTTGAAGTGTGAATAGTTTATATATGATAGAGTTGTTTTACTGTTGTTATTGTTCTCAAACTATTTTCGTTCCCCACTGGGCTATATTACCTGTTGCAGCCCTTGGGCTTATAATATCCTGCTTTTCCAACTCAAGTAGTAGATTAGCAAGTAATAATAATAATAATAATAATAATAATTTCTACTTTACCAGTATAACTCCAGAAACTGACGGACTGACAACCCTCAAGGCACTTGGAGAGCTGTGTATATCCATATAAAAGCTTTAAATTATTTTTTGATTAAAGAAAACCTTGAGGTTTCTTAATACCTTTAGGAACGCAAAATGAATAGCGCTGAGTGACCGAGATAAGCTTCAGCGTTTGCCTTGTGACCTAAACCTCATAATTACGTCCTTTCAGTGAACCACAACTCATGACTCATTAATAAACTACCGTTAGGAAAGGGGAAATGTGAAAACTCCTCTCCTCCAAATTTTCATCATCTATAAGATTCTAGAGCCTTATAGAAATAAAATAACTACGACAAAAAACAGAAAAAAATAAGACACATGACCCAACTTAGATTCCATTAGGCTCCCTGTCAATGTGTCATAATTGGTTAAGGTTCCTACTTGTCAAAACATATAAAAAGGTATTGCCAAAAAATTCCGATTATTTCTTATGAGGATCAGGATCCTCAAATAGAAAGTATTTCAAAATTACACAAGAAAAAAAAAAGGGAGGGAAAAAGTGAAGAAAACCAGTGAAGTAATGAGCGGCATTAAAATCATGCAGTTTTATCTAAATTCGAATTACAATAAATTATTATTCCAAATCTCAAGGAAATCATTTTATATCCGAATTAATTGAAAAAAAAAAAAAGCTGAAAATAGCATGGATAAAATATATTTGAAGAGTCCGAAAGATTTCCGGAAAATACACCTCCAATAAAAATAACCAGTAAATCAGATGCGACAAAATTCTAAACCTGATGATAAACTTAGGACCAATAATTGTCGAAACTAAATGAAACATAAAGAATCAGTTATCAATATGAAATCATTCCATCCTCAGTGTTTCCTAGATAAATAAAGCCACCACAACAATACAGAAAAGATAATTTAAAAATATCAGATGCTGGGAATCACATGGATCTAAATCTATGTTACTTAATAAATTGTAGAAAAACTCCTGGGACGGGATAATCTTCGAAATTTAATCTTCAAATTTAAGAAATTAAATTTACATTAAAGAAAAAACTTAAGTAATCGCATTATATTTTGTAACAAAAAGTAAAAGTAATCATAATGAGATGGAAAATTCAGGCTAAATAAAAACTAACACGAAAGAAATAGGAAAAACTGCAGAATTTTTTTTTCGTTAATAGAAAAATAGAATAATACAATCTAATCAATCTGTACATTTTTCAACTGAATATTAACACACTTAAGACCAAGGTATGACTAAAACAATTACGACAATCTATCAAGAGAATACAATCCCAATTGAACTATTAGTATATAAATAAAAAAAAAAATTGGGAAAATCAATATAATTTATCCTATCACTGAAATTGAATCAGCTAGACTACATTTTGCAAAAGACACTTGAATTTCTTGTAAGAATCATCACTAACCTAGAAAGTAATACCCAGTATCGTTAATGGAGGATTGCAGAGATCACAATTCCACATGGGATATGTGTCTGGTTTAAAAATGGAAAAATGCAATCAATTGAATAAAATCTAAAGTCTAACACTAAAGCTAATCCATCCGTGTCAGACTTGAAAGGTAAATATCTTGACAAAATGGTGTGATTAAAATGCCAAATAAAGAACATAATAATAACAACAACAACAACAACATTAATAATAATAATAATAATAATAATAATAATAATAATAATAATAATAATTCCCATTTAAAGATTTTAAGGATTTCAATCAAGTCTTACTGATTTGCGATTGTTGAACTTATGACCGTCTCCATCCTGGCTGCGAAGCACAACAGTCATCTGACTGCCCAGTACACAACTTACAACATAGGTATAAATAAGTACATATATATATATATATATATATATATATATATATATATATATATATATATATATATATATATATATATATATTTAATCTAGAGGTAAATGGGATGACTAGCCTAAAAAATTGGGGAAATACAGAAGTATGAACATTGATTTCATTTTAACCATAATTAAGGAAATCATAAAAACCAGGTTAAGAAATTCCAAATCCAGGCAAAGGAAGGAAAGAAAGTATATCAATATTCCAGAGTAACCCGAGAGAAAAATTGCTGGCGTCCAACTCATTAACGTGACTTTCGAAGGACTCCTAAGATTGACTAACTTACATCGCAAACAAGGAGACATCTTTAACGACTTCTCCCAGACCGACATTCTCACCACCTAAATAGTTACAGGCAACTTTCCTGATTAATAGCCTGGAGGGAGACTGCTCTAACTTCTCGATTTATTAATGAAATCTTAGACCATTTGTTTCCTTAGTGAGTTTCCTCAAGTTGGGATCCTCTGTTCCTTCCATGAACGATCATTGCCAAAAGGATTTATATGCAATGTAGGCAATCGTTATATAAGCAGCCACAATGTAAAGGAAGGTACTGACATCACTGAACAGAGTTCGAAAAGTCTTTTAGAGACTATATCTCGTTACCAGTAGTGTAACACCAGCTTTGCTTAATTGTATAATGTATATTAATCTATTTACCTATATAATTATTAAGGATATATCACAGCCAGTCAAAATAAATTAATTTCATAGCACATTTACGGTGCCAGGTTTAACAGATCAATGGAAATCACGAAATAATCTTAATAGCATCTGAAAATGATATGATTTTCGTTAAATATTGCAATTCATAAGACTAATTAACAACTTTTAATTAGTTTCAGGGGATTTTATGTATGGAATATATTTAGCAACATGTAATCACTCAAAGGAAATCTCTCTCTCTCTCTCTCTCTCTCTCTCTCTCTCTCTCTCTCTCTCTCTCTCTCTCTCTCTCTATATATATATATATATATATATATATATATATATATATATATATATATATATATATATATATATATATATATATATATAATCTCAGTCGGAGACACCATTAGTAGCGATACCAAATAGCATACAATGAGTCAACTCTCTCTCTCTCTCTCTCTCTCTCTCTCTCTCTCTCTCTCTCTCTCTCTCTCTCTCTCTCTCTCTCTCTCTCTCTCTCTCTCTCTCTCTCTCTCTCTCTCTATATATATATATATATATATATATATATATATATATATATATATATATATATATATATATATATACATCTCAGTCGGAGACACCATTAGTAGCGATACCAAATAGCATACAATGAGTCAACTCTCTCTCTCTCTCTCTCTCTCTCTCTCTCTCTCTCTCTCTCTCTCTCTCTCTCTCTCTCTCTCTCCGAAGTAAAGCACCTAAACTGTGCCTCGAGTTTGTCACTATTACTACCTCTTCATGGTATCTGAAGGGCGTGTTGCTACGCCGAGGACACTAAAGGACAGAGGATAGAATTTTCTCTCTCTCTCTCTCTCTCTCTCTCTCTCTCTCTCTCTCTCTCTCTCTCTCTCTCTCTCTCTCTCTCTCTCTCTCTCCTACGAGACAATAGCTGAAACTGAGCTGAACGTTGCTCATTCACAAACAACTTTTGAATTTATCTTTATGATGCCTATCAAAAAGAACGAAGATGACTTTATGTTTTATCAGCAAAAAAAAAAGCTGCTATATTCTCCGATCGAGCTTTTTCTGTCCAATCACCGACGGGATCGTTAGACAGTTATTCAGAGACAGAGGACAGACGTGGTGTCTGTCTTACGACGGCCAAAAATACCTGAAAGAAATATAAGATGAAACTGGAGATAGAACAGGTTCCCAACAAGAGTTTTCTGAAGCCCTTTTCCAAAAAGCCTTGCTTTGCATGTTGGGACCGTCTGAATCACTGACGCTTAAATAAATGACTCGACAAATCTCAGAAAACAACTTCTACCTCTGATAAAAAACCTTTTCAATCCAGCACGTCCGTTCTGTCATTCACAATTTACTAGCAATTTATCGATGTAAATTCAGTCTTTTTTTTTTCTCATCATTATTTCTGAAATGGTGTTTATAATCTACTTAGGATTTGAAGAACGAAGAGCCCTTGAGAGAGAGAGAGAGAGAGAGAGAGAGAGAGAGAGAGAGAGAGAGAGAGAGAGAGAGAGATTAATATCTAAATCTAATTCCTTTGAGTTGGTATTCTCACCCATCATCGGATAAAGAATGAAATGAAATCTAACCGAGGCCCTTTGCGTCAATAGGCGTATGAGATGATGATGATTGTGATGAGTTGGTATATGATTGCATACATGCAATCCCCAGATATCAATTAAAAGTTTAGATTGCAGAAAAGCTTTTCATTTAAAATACAATAAGAACAATGGAAAAAAAGGACTAGGGGCCAAGAGAGGTTACCTTTCCTCACAATTAAAAGAAAAACACAAGTCTCTCTTCACAGTTATATACATATCAACTTTAATGATGTTACTAATCTTGAGCTATCTTATATTTTTTTATTCATTACTTCTCGTTTATAGTTTATTTATTTCCTTATTTACCTTTCTCAATTAGCTAATTTCCCCATTGGAACCCTAGGTCTTGTAGGGTTATAGTTTAATAATAATAATAATAATAATAATAATAATAATAATAATAATAATAATAAAAATAATAATAATAGTACACACCCTAATTACTTTGCAATAAAGACTAATTAAAGCCAAGGGTTAAAAGGTTGAATAGTCTCGCTAAGGATACTCATTTTAATTAAAGGGAAATATTTGTTTTAAAATAAGGGTGAACATTCATACCAAAGATATCAGTATTAGAGGCCCTATTTGTATTAAACAATTAGGGAATTATATACAAAAAGTGTGGATAATGCGCTGATATAATTACCTTATGTTGAGTCTTAGAAAAAGTTCCGACAAACGTAACATCAAATAATGATATTTCAATCATATATATTTATATATATATATATATATATATATATATATATATATATATATATATATATATATATATATATATGTATATATATATATATATATGTGTGTGTGTGTGTGTGTGTGTAAAATCCACAGGAAACAGGAGAGTAAAAGACCTGGTTCCAAGCGCTTTCGTGTATTACGTACGTACACCTTGAAGAAGTGTACGTAATACACGAAAGCGCTTGGTACCCGGTCTTTTTCTTTCCTGTTTCCTGTGGATTTTACAATTGAATATCTGTCACGTGCAGTTTTGTGACTGATAAGTAATATATATATATATATATATATATATATATATATATATATATATATATATATATATATATATATATATACATACACAACAATCTGTATGTATACCTATACATGTATGCATGTAAGAGGAGAAGTGGAAGCAGATGTGGAGTAGCTCCAATTTACTGGCTTATGCAAAAGATCATTAGCTTTGGCTTCGTCGCTATGTTCCATTGGAAGCTCTCGGTTCTTTGCAGTCTATTTCATTAAAGCTTTACCGATTGGATCTCACCTGGCTTAACGAAGGCTCTTCCTTTTTAATGCCGCATTCGTCTCTTGATTTGCATACATGGAAATAAAGCTTCTCTCGGTTACTACCTTACTAAGTCGAGACGATTTCTGCCAAAACGAATCTTCATTAAGCCCCCGCGCGCACACACACACACACACACACACACACACACACATATATATATATATATATATTTATGTATAAATATATATGTATATATATATATATATATATATATGTGTGTGTGTGTGTGTGTGTGTGCATATATATTGCATGCACACCTATATACAAATATACATTTTTCCCTGACAAGAGGAGGCCCCTGAGTGTGTTAGCTTCCTGTTCTCAGTCATTCTTTATGCTCCTCTCCTCCAGCACAGAAATGGTACACTATAGTCGACTAACTACCAAGAATTCCTTACTGTCTTTAGATCCATAGTTGCCAAATTGAAATTCTATTGACATAGTTTTAATATTTCGTCTTTGCTCAGGATTCAAGCCAGAAGTTTGTCTATGAGGCGATGGTCCAAACTAATATATGCAGTATATTACATCATAT
>NC_090732.1:133648356-133650856 GCF_036898095.1 Palaemon carinicauda | reverse complement strand
AACTAGACTAGAATGGAATTTAAGTGATCTTTTGAGCTTGAATTGATCACAGTTATATAATAGTGTTGATCCTATAGTACCTTTGAATGGGAATCTAGTCAACTTAATTGATATGCGAATCCCTTCTCGTGTGCTAAGGTACCAAATGAAGGACAAACCATAGTTCCATGATGATTGTAGACATGCTTATTTGGAGAAGCAGTAAAAGATCAGATTTGATTTGGAATAACTATATTCACCTTAGAGCTTTTTCTCAGAGAGTTTATGCTTCAACTGAAAAGGAATACAATTCAACCATAAAAGAAACCTTTTTTTGGTACAACCCAGGATCATAAGTGGTGGACTAGCTTTAAATCTGCACTCTTTGTGTAGATGCAACAGTTCCTCCTTTGCTTTAATCAGATGGCTCTGTCACTCACTGTCCAAAAGAAAAGGCAACCTTTTGGCTGATGTTTGACAGTAGGCAGAGTAATAAGAAATTCGATCTTATTCATTCCTGTTTTCCTGAGGCTAAACTAACTCGTTTAGCTTTTCGATCTCGTGAAATTGAAGCTCTCTTGATGGACCTTGATGCTTAAGGAGGTGTAGACCCAAATGGTATTTTTCCTTTGTTATTAATAAAAACAGCAGAATTATTCTGTTATTTTGTGCAAGTTAGCACTTGGAGAATTGGTAACGTTATTCAACTATGTAAATATGTTTGTGGTAGCTCAGTCCAACTGACTAATGACCAATTTCCATAATTCCCATATTATCTAAAGTTTTTGAACGTCTTCTGGCAAAACGTCTTAATAGGTTTGCTAAAGGTAGTCATCTGTTCCCTACTTTGCAATTTGGTTTTCGTAAAGGCCTTGGAACATGTGATGCCCTTCTTACAATCTCCAATGCTGTAGAGAAATCCCTTGAATGTACTCAAGAAATTCGTATGATCGGCCTTGATTTTAGTACTACCTTTGCCCATGTTAATCATGAGGCCCTTGTTTTCAAACTCAAGAGTTGGGAGTGGGTGGATCGTTTCTTAGCATTATCATTGAATTTTTAAGCAATAGATCGCAAAGAGTTGTTGTTGGTGGGCACCATAGTGAGTATAAGAATGTGATATCTGGTGTTCCTCAGGGTAGTGTTCTTGGCCCATTATTTTTCATACTTTATACACATGACATATGGTTTGTTGCATATGCAGATGATACTACACTCTTTGCATCAATTCCATCTCCTGAATGTAGATCTGAGATTGCTGAATCCCTTAATAGAGATCTAGCTAAAATTGGTGCATGGTGCAAATTATGGGGAATGAAGTTGAATCCTAACAAACATCAAAGTATGATTGGAAGTTAGTCAAGGACAGTGGCTTCTCAACATCTGGATCTCAGCATTGATAATGTTTCTTCAACTCTGTATGACTTTTAAAATATCAGGTGTAATCTCTAAAGCAAATTTACTTTCAAGAAACACATTAGGTCTGTGACTAAATCAACTGTACAAAAAATGGTTTATCAAGAAAGTCTTCTAAGATTTTTAGTTATCAATCTATCCTGAAGAAGTCTTTAATTCTTTCTTTCTACCTTGTTTCGATTATTGTTCTCCTATCTGGTCTCCAGCTGCAAATTCTCATCTTAATCTGTTGGACAGGAACTTATGATACTGTATATTAAAATTCTCATTAATGATCTAGATAAGCTTCCCTGGCACCATCGTTCAATTAATTAATCTTGCATGTAACATAAGATTTTTCATAATTATTATCATCCTTTACATACAGATCTTCCCGGACAGTTCCATCATGTTTGTTATACTAGGAATGCAGTTAATTCTAATAGTCAGACCTTCTCCATCATGAGACAATACTACAGAGTATTCTAGACATTTTATTCCAGCTGTGACCAGGCTCTTAAATGGTCTTCCTAACCGGGTAACTGAATCGGTAAAACTTCAGAAGTTCAAACTTTCAGCAAATATTTTTATGTTAAACAGGTTGACATAAGTCTTTCCATAGTTTAAATATGAAATATCTGTTATGATATTGTTACTGTTTTTAAGAAATCTTATCTTATTTGTGCATTATTTCTCTTGTTGCTTATTTATTTCCTTTCCTCAGTGGGTTATTTATTCCTGTTGGAGCCCCTGAGCTTCTTGCATCTTGCTTTTATTATCACTAGCTTAGCTAGTGATAACGATAATAATAAATACCCATAAGCGAGCAAGCTAGTATTTATTCTCATGTATATGTATGTGTATATATATACTTACATATATATATATATATATATATATATATATATATATATATGCATATATATACATACATATACATATATATATATATATATCTATACATACATACATATATATACTGTATACATACATACATACATATATAAATATATATATACATACATACATATATATACATATATATATATACATAAATACATACATATATATACACACACATATATATATATACATATATATATATATATATATATATATATATATA
>NC_090732.1:133638356-133643356 GCF_036898095.1 Palaemon carinicauda | reverse complement strand
TCCATCACTTGTGTAATCTCATCGGCTAATGACCTGAATGGCCTGTAAATCATCTGAACTGATATTGATGGTCTTGTATCTATTTTGTGCAGCTCTGTAATGATAGAGGGGAGCCCATCATCATAATGCTCTCACTTAAGATCTGAAATGAGCTTCCGAAACTGGAGGTTATTGCATTAATGGCGAAAATATATCCAAGACTCGGCTGGAGATTACACAAGAGAGGTGAAATTAAATGTAAAAGGCAACTAAGTAATACCGATGAAAGAACACACGTACAGCAATACATTTTTTTCTTACAAACGAAAGGAATTTGTGGTGCCTCATACGTCAAGTGAAACACTTCCTTCAAATAATTATGACATCTAAACGACTCTGGATTCAACAACAGCAACATTTAGCCTTTTTTTTTTTCTTTACATTTCATCGAGTATTAAACTAAATATTATCTTGCTAAATCACTTTGGTATCTACCATCTTGCATATCGTCGCAAAGCTTAGTATTAATGTTGTTTGTTTAGAAATTGGAAAATTCCAAATTATTTTTACAATAAAAATATAAAGGGCAAAATAAGTTGTCTTCACTGGGGGGTAAACGACGCTATTAGTAAGTCTGATGAAACTGTTAAAGTATTGACTAATTAGAGTCAACAATTATTTTGTTATGTGATTAAGTAACAGTGACCTAATATTATAAATAAGTTTATTCTCCTGATTATTTCATGGGCTATAGTCACGTGGTTAGTAACCTATCTCAAACGTCAGATTTAAGACTTACATAATTCATGATTAAAACAAATAAAAAGATGATTTCATTTAAACAGTGATTATGAATGCCCACAGTTTCCAATTCTCAATTACTTTATCCGATCTCCGATGAAACTTTTTCTGTGCTTGATTCTTTTCCCATTGCATGCCATTCGCTTTCTGAATAATCTTCACCTATAAGAGTAATCGGTTTACCAAACACAAACTTTTTTGGCTTTTTTTCGTCTGCTTCTCCGGAGCAAAATACTTTCACACACAATCGTCCGTGTGTGCACACACACACACACACACACACACACACACATATATATATATATATATATATATATATATATATATATACTGTATATATATATCTAGTCTGTATATATATATGCACATATATATAATATATATATACAGTATATATATATATATATATATATATATATATATATATATATATATATATATATATATATAATTTAGAGACATAAGTGATGAAAAGGCAATATATCTATATATTTTCATTTAATGAGTAATAATAAAAAAAATATTTTACGCCTATACCTTCCTTTATATAATATTATTTGAAAAAAAACCCCAAAGCTCCAAGTAAATTTAGTACTTGAATGACGACTATACCATTTCTAGATAAATATATGTTCTTTCTTCACACTTGACAAGTTCACTGATGTACGTGAAAGATACTAGGCAAGTCGACAGAGTCAGCATAAATATTTATATATATATATATATATATATATATATATATATATATATATATATATATATATATACTTATAAAATTGTGTATAAAAGGCTATAGGTTTACTTTTAACGGTGAATTATTTGAAAATAAATTGGTATGACAATGGGCAATACTCCATCTCCGTTGTTAAGCAATAGTTACATGGATTTTTTTTTTTTAGACAAACTACCAACCTAGGATTCTACCTACAGGTATCTTTTGGGGTCAGATATGTGGATTATGTATTTTGTGCTTGGCCCATTGATAAGGATGGAAAAGCTTTTCTAGCAGCCTTAAATACTCTGGTACCATCTATAGAAGTTTTCCTTAGAGATAGAAGTCGATAACAACCTGCCCTTTTTAGATGTTTTAGCATTCAGACATGAAAGGTTTTTTAAATTCACTATGTATAGAAAACTTATGAAAATGAATTCGTACATGCATTTTTATTCTAACCATCACTAATCAACCAAAATGATGTTTTTTTTTTTTTTTTTTTTTTTTTTTTTTCCATCCATGTTTTTTACGGGCACTGCGGGTAAGCTGCCTGGATTTCCTTGAAGCTGAGCTTGGGAAAATTCACGAAATCGCCTCTATTTTGAAGTATCCATTACATTTCATAAACAAAGCCTGTCAAAAGGCAAAGAAAACTTTTTATGGATTTGTAAACGACAATTATTTTAATGTGATTAACCTCCTCGTTTTAATTTTCTTCAAAGATTGTATCTCGACCTAGAATTTTGAAACCTTTTAGAATCAACTTAAGTTTTTAAAACTGCACACTCAGGAATAAATTGATAAAAAATTCCCCAAAGCAGATGAAGGGATGTATTCATGAAATTCCATGAAATCAGTGTAATAATCGATATACTGGGCAAAGTAGCAAAGCATTAAAAACTAGATTAAAACAGCACAAAAAAATGTAAGAACTGGTAACATTGTCAGCAGTCTTTTTCAGCATAAGAATGATTGCAACCGTACAATTAATTGGAAAGCTACAAAAGAACTTATATTTTGAAAAGCTGTTATTGATAAAAATATAATTCAAACATGTTTAATTAAGAAAATTTTTGAAGACCTGCTCAACACCAGTTCAGGTATGTACAAACCCGACGAAGTACTGGTAAACAACATCTTTTAAACAACTAGCTTTTTAAAAATTTATAATTTGCTAATTTTTTCTCTGTTTTACGTCATCTTAGTATTCATAATGTTAACTTAAATCATAAGACCGTGAAAAGGTGTAAAAATAACACAAAAGCGCTTGTGAAATTTTCGTTAATTGTCTTTTCTCCATTTCTTAAAGTATCTAAGACTGCAAATTGATTCCTATATTCAATTGCAAATGTTTCTCTGTGCTCTTCTCCTGAAAGTTTAGTTGTATCAAACCTATATATGCTATCTACCTTTCTGTTGGGTGGTTTCGGTTTTAAATTCAGTGTGGCAATGAGCAGCTGGTGATCACTACCAATATCCGCACCTCTATAGCTTCTTACATTTCTCAGAGTCCTCCTCCTCTCTTTATTAATGGCAATGTGATCTATTTGATTTCTGTAATTGCCACAAAGTGAAATTCATGTATACTTGTGGATGTTCTTCTGTTAAAAAAAGTACTTCCAATGACAACAGAAACTTCTGAAATGTGCTCCATTTTCATTTACAACTTCGCCAAGACCCTCGACACCCATCACATTCTCTATCCCTTGATTATTCCTTCCAACTGTAGCATTGAAGTCGCAAATCAGAATTTTCATAACAATGTCTGGGATCCGATCTATTACACTCTGCAGTTCCTCATAAATTTCATCTTTTCTTTCTTAAGGGGAATCAATTGTTGTGGCATAGCAACTATGATACTCATGTTGCACTACTTTGATTTGAACTTTGCTAGTAACAATATACCATTTACAGCTCTCCACTTAGTTAATGCCTTTTCTGCTCTTGATGTCATCAACTCCTTATGATCTTCCTGAGTGTGTGTGTATATATATATATATATATATATATATATATATATATATATATATATATATATATATATATATATATATATATATATATATCTATATATATATATATATACATACACATACACACATTATGTATATATATATATATATATATATATATATATATATATATATATATCTATATATATATATATACATACACATACACACATTATGTATATATATATATATATATATATATATATATATATATATATATATATATCCTTGGTCTAAAGTTTTCTTACCAATCCCCTTACAACGTGTGTTACTTAGGGCCAAGATATCCAAACTCTATTTCATAAATTCAATCTCCACTTGCTGTATTTTCACAATCTCACTCATGGTTCTGATATTCCAATTACCAATTTTCAATTTTACTTTAGTATTTATAAACCGGGAGATTCTTAGCACCATGAAATGACCGGGAGGGGGGGGGGGCATTCTTCCATCTTCGCTTTCCATGACTGACTCAATCCTTGGCTATACAAAGGATAGCCAGTTTCTTGTGATGCGCAGTGACTATCAAACTAAGGCAAGTGACCCCTGCCTGCCCATACTAATTCTAGTAAGATCAACTGCCAGGCATCAGGAGAATAAGCTGAAGAGACAGTTTGTCCATCGCCTTAAACACCATTCATCACCCTGCTGCCATTGACTTTATCGAGATTTAGGGGGCATTTCCTCCACACCCAAAGCTCTCATTACTCCACCAAGTTGCTCAAATCCATACAGCCGAGATATACCGCCTAGCACGGTATTATACTATATTATATATTATATTATATATATATATATATATATATATATATATATATTATGTGTATATATATATTATGTATATATATATATATATATATATATATACTGTGTATATATATATATATATATATATATATATATATATATACTGTGTATATATATATATATATATATATATGTATGTATATATATACATATAAACTAAACAGAAGCAAAAGGTCAAGATATATAACACAGTAGTAAAACCATTATTAATGTATGAAACGGAAATGTGGGTTCTATGACGAAAAGAGGAAGCAAACCTGGAGAGAACACCGAAAAGAATGTAGAAATGGTTTATGGGAATATCACTGCTTGGAAGATGGAAAAATGATGAGATAATGAAAAATAGCAGACATAGCAAAAATTAGAGAAGTGAGAACAATGTCACAAATGAGATGGTGTGAGAACATGTTGAGGATGGATGTTGGGGCGGAAGTTAAGAAAGCTTTGGAAGAACCTGTTAGGGAGAGATCAAGAGGGTGGTAGGAAATTAAGATGGCAAGATAAGGTGAAGAATGATAGGGAGAAAATAGGTTTGGCGGAAAAGGATACCTTTGATAGAATTCATTGGAGAGAGCGCTTCAGGCAACACAGCCCCATAAAGAAGGGATAACGCAGAGAATGAAGCATTATATATATATATATATATATATATATATATATATATATATATATATATATATATGTGT
>NC_090732.1:133633356-133635856 GCF_036898095.1 Palaemon carinicauda | reverse complement strand
TATATATATATACTGTGTATATAAATTGTATATATAAATATATATATGCTATATATATATATATATATATATATATATATATATATATATATATATATATACGTGGTGCTGACACAAATATATATATATACAGATATACGTGTGTATTATAACATCCTTAAACAACCAGGGCACCAGCCACCCGTTGAGATACTACCGCTAGAGAGTTATGGGGTCTTTGACTGGCCAGACGGTATTACATTGGATCCTTCTCTCTGGTTACGCTTCATTTTCCCTTTGCCTACACATACACCGAATAGTCCGGCCTATTCTTTACATATTCTCCTCTGTCCTCATACACCTGACAACACAGAGATTACCAAACAATTCTTCTTACTGCACTGTAATTGTTCAGTGGCCACTTTCCTCCTTGTAAGGGTAGAAGAGACTCTTTAGCTGTGGTAAGCAGCTCTTCTAGGAGAAGGACACTCCAAAATCAAACCATTGTTCTCTAGTCTTGGGTAGTGCCATAGCCTCTGTACCATGGCCTTCCACTGTCTTGGATTGGAGTTCTCTTGCTTGAGGGTACACTCGGGCACGTTATTCTATCTAATTTCTCTTTCTCCGGTTTTGTTAAAGTTTTTATAGTTTATTTAGGGAATATTTATTTTAATGTAATTGTTCTTAGAATTTTTCTAATTTTCCTCTTCCCTTCCTCACTGGGCTATTTTCCCTGTTGGGGCCCCTGGGCTTGTAGCATTCTGCTTTTCCAGCTGGGGTTGTGGCTTGGCAAGTGATAATAATAATAATAATAATATGGTTTATATCAATTGAACTCTTGGTCTCTTTTCCTTTCTGTCTTATTACATAACTCCATTTCTTCTATTTCTTCTGGACTTCTGCGTGTATTCTCATTCAAAAGTCATCTATTAAACATATGCGTTCTTTGGAGTAGCTAATTCTTATGGGGAAAATGTTGAATGGCATTAAGAATGAAATGCTCATTTGTTTTCTGACTTTTCTTATATTTCATTACCGTGCTAATATAAAAGTACTCTTACTATAAATATGATCATTGTAAAGTAATTGGAAGAGGAGATGTGTATATAAAAAAACAAAAGGTGGAAAGTGTATAAGGACAGTTGAGTCAACTCTCTTTTAAGGAAGTTATGTAGAGATAAAGTGGGTTTGGTAAGGTGGAAAAAAAAAAAAGTGGAGGCGATATTGGGAATAAAGATGAGATTGCACTGTGAAAAACTTACTAGCCAAAAAGTACTGTATAACGGTTGAGAGAGTGTGGCTTTAGACGAGAAAAGTTTTGAAAACACATGACGTGAATGTTTTTATAAAGGATATTTTTGCAGGATCCAGCAGTGAACGATGCCTAATATTATTATAAAATCACCCGTTGTTAATATGAACAATCTTACATAATCATACAGTATATATATATATATATATATATATATATATATATATATATATATATATATATATAATATACATAAATATATAAACATATAAATATATTTATACAAACATAATATATACATATATCTATATAGATATATATATATCTTTCTAAATGTATATATATACATATATATACATATCTATCTATCTATCTATCTATCTATCTAGAGAGAGAGAGAGAGAGAGAGAGAGAGAGAGAGAGAGAGAGAGAGAGAGAGAGAGAGAGAGAGAGAGAGAGAGAGAGAGAGAAACATGACAAATAAACTTGTAATCACTAAACTAAAACCATCAATAATACATCTATATATTTTTAGAATTCTGCGTCACTCGACCGATTAGAAACACCAAGTAATTTAGGACCGTTTTCCCCCGAAACACCCCATCTCTTTCTCATACCCAGCCACGATCATTACCAGATTAAAACTCAGTGAGTTAAATCTTTGGAAGGCCCCAAAAAAGGTTTTAATGAAGTTTGGAGTTGAGATTTAGCAAGAGTAAAAGGGGTATCTTCTGCTCAGATGATCCGACGGTTTTCAATTAAAGAACAGTTACCCACCTTTAGAAATATAAGCTTTCTTATTTTCCTTTTGATAGAGCTGAATTTATATAGAACGAATCATCTGAAAGTCTTTAAGTTTGGAAGGCTTGTCTCCAATATATATATATATATATATATATATATATATATATATATATATATATATATATATATATATATATATACACACACACACATAATAAGCCGTTACTAGCCCAATGTTGATCAAAGGCCTCAGACATGTCCTTCTACTTGCGTGTTTATGGTCTTTCTGTGCCAGTCCACACCCGCAAACTTTCTTAGTCGTCAATCCACCGTTTTCTCTTCCTTCCCCTGCCTCTTTTACAATCCCTTGGGACCCATTCTGTTATTCTGAATGTCTATCTATAGATTGTGATTCTCATTATAAGTCCTAGTCATATCCATTACTATTTCTTACTTGTTGATAGAATAGCCTCTATTTTAGATGTGATTCTTGATTGTAAATTGAGTTTTGAGAAACACATTGTC
>NC_090732.1:133590856-133628356 GCF_036898095.1 Palaemon carinicauda | reverse complement strand
TCTAAATCTTTATCCCCTCTTCAAACCTATCACTTAACGGTTGCACAAGATATGACATTGGAAAATATTAAATGTTACTCCTCATTTTCTAAGTAATGTAAGGCCAATGAAATCCTTATAGTCTCCTTCCTCAAACGCCATGAAAAGGCAAAAGGGCCTTTACCAGACACCTACAATCCTCGGGCGGGTCCCCCCTCTCAATTTACAGCTTTTTTTTTCATAATGCTAATTTACGTTGATCTTGGTTCTCCATGTAACAACGCGTTTCGCAATCCTCTCAAGCTGTACATAATGTAACATGTGATAGTAAAAGCCACCTATCTGTCAGCCTTTCATCTGCGTTAATGATAATTGCCACTTAATACCAAGTATTGTCTGCTAGATTACAAACTTGGTATGAAGTTAATATGATGGAAATGGGTTGATCTGGATTCTATGTGCAAAATCTAAATTTGCACATACATTCAATGCAAGAATTTTATAGATCAAAGGGAATAATTACATATAATGATGCTTAGAGCAGAAAGGGCAATTCTCTTATCAGAACTGTTATTTGTTAGTGCAGTGATGCAAATTTTCGTTCGGTAGTTCCTGGTCTTCTTTGCTTTGTTAAACTTTGTTGAACTTCAAAATCTAATAAATAAATTCAAATGCGACCTTTAATACCCTTTCGATACACGTAAAATGATATATGTACAGTAGGTGTTTATTCATCTCCATAAACCAAAGACATTTATTAAAAAAAAATAAAATTTCAACTATTCAATCGTGACTTGCAGGATTCTCCTCCATTCTTACTCTTCAGCTTATATTTTCCCCACCATTTCTCATTGTTTCAAACCTCCGTTTTGAGCCAAGTTACCTCAAGTTCCACTCTTTCTTATTTTTCTATATATTTAATTTTGAGCCTAAAGATCACTCTTGCCTCATAGTAAGTGTAAAGGATAAGGGGAGTTCTTAATGCTTTCTTCTGTACCGAAATCAGATGCTGCACATTCACATCTTGCGACGACAAACGCTTTTATGAATAGAATCTTCTAAACTTACAATTTTAAATCATTACTTTGCTCTCTTGGCGGTTAATGTCATTAAAAACCAGTGCTACATAAGGGTGAACAAATTACATAATGTGTAAAAGAAAGAACCAAAGATTTTTATTAAACATGCTGATTCGATAGGGAAGCTAATCAGGTATAAAAGCTAATCAGGTACACAGCTAATCAAGTCTAGAAGCGACTTCAGCCTAAAGCCATGAAATTAATATTAGTGAGGGAGGTTAGATAAAGTCATTTACAAGAAGAGTTATTCTGAGAGAGAGAGAGAGAGAGAGAGAGAGAGAGAGAGAGAGAGAGAGAGAGAGAGAGAGAGAGAGAGAGAGAGAGAGAGAAAGTTATTTCGATGCAACGGTTTTCTTTATTTCTTCTACTCTAGATACTGTATTAACTTTTTTCTAGATGGTATAATTTGCCTAAAACCTCATATCAATGAGCTTAAATTCCATCGGAAAAAAAATAAATTGTGTAAACGCTTAAAAACACCATTCAATAGCAGACTGTCTAGATACAGTATAGAGCCCTGTCCACACGATCGGGCATGCCCGACGGGCAAACAGGGATACCAGACCACAATAGTTAGCGAAAATGAGGGTTAATGACGTCAGAAGCGGGAAAACCACAGACAGGGATCTGGCATCATACAGTGTTGCCAGATCCCTGCCTTTAGTTTTCCCGCTTCTGACGTCATCAACCCTCATTTTCACTAACTATTGTGGCCTGGTATCACTGTTTGCCCGTCGGGCATGCCCAATCGTGTGGACAGGGCTTAAGAACTTGGTTACGTCTAGTCTGACGTGAATGACGGGTATGATTATATCTTATTTGTATTAATACTGTTTTTATACAGAAGTTGCCAAACCAGAAAATAATATGAAATAAATCAGATATATGGAAATTTTCGTCGGGTGAGAATTTCGTCCAAATATAATGCTGCAGATAATAACGTTCTTTACTAGATTTTTTAAAAGGTCTTCTGAACACTTAAGGTCGATTTTACTCGATAAGAAATAAGGAAATTATCAAAAAGTCTTCCTAGTTAATTAAATATAAATCAATAAATATTTCTATAAAAATACCAAGAAATTATGTTAAAAAAAACAAGAAAACCATTCTTTTGTTTAAAGAATACAATTACCAATATTCAAAATACTATGAAATTTAATGGACGTAAAACAACAGCATTGCAAAGGAAGACGCGATTTTGCGAAAAAGATATCCATAACAAACGAAAGTCATTTCCATAAAACTAAGGAATTAAACTTGATCCACAAAAGTCAATGCTGAAGTAATGTCAGCATTGAAAACAAAACGATGAAGCAGATTAAAACATGAAAAAAAAAAAATAAAAATGGATGAGGAACAAGAGGAAAAGAATCAGCGGATGATAAATGATTCCCAAATTTTTTGGCAAAAGCAGAGTCAAACCGTATGAAAAGAATAAATGGCATAATTGTAAAAATGCATTTGCTGCATGGGAACAGATTGTGGCTCTGAATTTACGCAAAAGGAAAAGTTATCGGACGCTTCTAAAATGAAATGCGTTGGGAGAGAGAATTTTGACACTGAGAAATGAACAGGTCTGGAGAATATGAGAAAGCTCATGAAGAGCAATGGGAGCCGTATGTTGGAAGGTTTTCATGAAGTTTAATGAATAACGATATTAAAGAGAGTTTTTAAAAATTATTTACATATTAAAATAGAAAATTAATGTGCACGATTGAGCACTGCATAACATAATTCAACCAATTACTTGGTAGGATCCACAAAAGATTTTGACTTAATGGAAAATCTTCAAAAAAAGCCAATGGTTCTTGTCAAAAGAAGACTTTTAGGTTTCACGTTATTGAAGAATGAATGAATAGCAAAAAACTGCAATAATGAGATAATTTTTCTGGCAGCAATTAGTGAGATATTCATCTACGTTCATAAATATTCATCACCTATAAGTTATCACTTTAAGATATCCTATAAAGAAGTTGACAAACACAAACAAAATCGCTTCGACTGAAATGCAACTGTTGTACAATAAATTTCAAGGAAAATGATTCTAATTAATATATTAACATTACCGCTAATTATGGCCTTGAAGAGAGAGAGAGAGAGAGAGAGAGAGAGAGAGAGAGAGAGAGAGAGAGAGAGACCCGAATTTATATTAAGAAGAAAAAAAAAACTGAATCTGACGTTTAAAACTAAATAAATGCATATCATTAGCAGAAATAAAAACTAATCGCAAAAATTATAAAAATAAAATTACCAATATTACAACTATACTATTCAGTTTATAGAAGAGAGAAAAAATAAAATTCTGATATATAAAGTTTACTACTCCAGGGAGATGACAAAGGACCAAACTTAAACAATGAAGCATTTCTTTTATCACAGAATCATTTTCGGAATAACCTGGACAAAATTATATTGGGGTGGATAAAAGCTGTCGCCTATTAATACATTGCGCCTGTTTATGGTCTTTCTATGCCAGTTTATAGCAGCACATTTTCTCAACTCGTTCCATCGTCTTCTCTTCCTTCCCCTGCTTCTCTTACAATCTCGATGGACCCATTCTGTTTTTTTTTCTTGTCCCTCTATTACCTGTAATTTTCATTATATGGCCTGCCCAAGTCCATTTCTTTTTTTTTTTTACATATTGTTAGAATATTTTCTATTTTAGTTTTCTCTCTTATCCATGTTTTTTTTCTCTCTCTCTCTTTTAGTGTTATTCCTATCATTACTCTTGCCATAGCTCTTTAAGTTATAACTAGCTTGTGTTCTAAGGCTTTAGTAAGGCTCCAAGTTTCCGATACATAAGTTAATACTGGCAAGACCACCTGATTAAATACTTTTCTTTTTAGAGAAAGTGACATTTTAAGTTACATAATATTATTTTGTTCACCAAAAACTCGCCATCCTAAGTTTATCATTCTTTCAATTCCGGTCTCATGTATGTTCATCAACAATCTCTATAGATTTGTCCATGACCCTTATTTATTGTCTGAATTTTCATTGATTATATTCGTTTCACTCATATTCATGATAAAGTTATTCCAAGCTGTAGTTATAGGGAGGACTCTTGCAGACATTTTGTGTAAAGATCAGCTAGTTTTACTACTATGAAATCTCTTCTATATATTATTAAATCAATTGTTAGGCCATCTTTTCCTATTGCTTTGCCTCTTTTCATACCTTTTAATACTTTCTTTACTTTTTTCTACTTTTGGTGCCGGCTCAGCTGTTTAATTATTTCTATTGGCAAAGTTATTTCTTATTTAACTGCTGTATAGCATTGTATAGAAATCCTCTGAAATTCCAGCACTCCGTCTCTATTGTTAACATTTTTATTTTCATCCTTTAAATCAAATATCTGTTGGCGCCATGTTCCAAGTCTTCTTTTCATTTACTTGATGCAATTCTTTTCTTTAGTGTTTCCTCAATTTTGGTCTGATTGTGTTCATGAATGTCTTGTGTTTTAAGTTTGTTTATAGTTTTGGACACTTCTGCCGATTCTCTTTCATCTCTCTTAGATTTTATCATCTTTTCCAATCTTTTCATTATTAGGTTTTGGTGTCTTCTGATAGTTTTCTTTGATCTACTCTAGGAATTTTCCCACCAATTTCTCGTGTTGATTCCTGTACAAATTTTGTCAAATTGCTGTTTTTTTCTTCTTTACTTGCTTTTTTATCATGAAGCCGGGAGTTCCTACTTTGTATTGCTTAAATGAACTCCTCAGATTTTTCTCTGGTTACAGAAGTGTTTCTTTTCTTTCTTGATATTAGTTATTCTCTTTCTTTCCTTAGATAGAGACAAATTTTATTTCTCACCATTCAATGTCGCTTGACTGTAACTTGTTACACCATTAACTAAATTAACTATTAGACTGAGAATAAAATCTATTTTGCTTTTAGTTTCTATATTTGGGCTTCTTTACGTTCATTTTTAAAGATTTTTTCTTTAAGCAATTTCTTTGTGTCTCCTCTGTACATTTTTGTGCCTACTTCAAATTAGCATAAAGCTTATTATCCTCTTCTTTTGATCTACTATATATTTTCGTCCACCGGCAATATGTCCAACGTCTCTTCATCCAGTCCCTTTGGTCCAACTTCTCTTTGTCCGATGAATATTTAGTCCAACTTCTTTTTGTCCAAAAATTTTTGGTCCAATGTCCTTTAGTTCAAGATTCCAGATTTTTGTTGGTCTTTTTAGTCAATAACTGTATATAAAAAAAAAAAAAAAAAAAAAAAAAAACCTGATAATTTGTTCTTTTGGTAATCCAGTGATTCCTCGGTAGTTAGGTTTCTGTAAAGAGCAATTTCCCAAAATAAACCTAAAATTTAGTTCTAAGAAAATTTTGTAAACTTAGTAATAGCCCTTGAAACCGAAAGGGAGTAACAACACAATGGCAAGATTTTTAATGTCATCAAAAGAAATAGGGAATGTAGCCTGCGAAAATAATTACGTTCCCATTCCCACAATTCAAAATTGTATAAAGATTATCGGCGGTGTGAAAATAGAAAAACGAGCTCTGTGAGAATTCATACAGTGATGGAAGAAGATATTCCAAGAATAGTGCATATTTCAGGTGACCACAAACATACAGCAGAACGGAGTTCGTAAAAGCGAAAACCACTATAGCTGAAATGAAGGAGGGGGGCAGTTAATTACATTTCAAATAGTGTGCGTAACATTATATCAGAACGTGTAATGAGTCTTGAAGAAAACACCCGAGGTCCACTTCCTTCAATCCAAGTGCTTTCACGATCACTCCATAAGCACAGGAAAAATGCCGACGGCATTCCTACCATTCCTAGTAGCAGACATGGATTTGAAATCCCAGATGCCTTTAGAAATCTGAGTAATGGGGAACTATTTTTACAGTTTGACTCTGGTTTACAAGATACCCATCGAATTTTTATATTTTATAATGTATCTAAATCCAAATTAGCTGACAAAAGCAGATAAGATTGGACAAAAAGACACGGGACAAAAAATCAATGGACAAACAGACGCTGGACCAAAGAACTCATGGACAAAATGACTTTGGACGAAGAGACTCGGACGAAAAGAATTTGGACGAAAAGAATTGGACAAAAAGACTGTACACGGATTAAAGTGATGTAATAAATATGAAATATGTGCTACACAGCTTTTGTAATAATCCTGCTGTTTTACACAATTGCAGCAACGTTTGTGAGGTAGAACCTTCATCACCATGTATGCATTCAGACCTACACTATTATTGATATTGATCAAGACTGAATGTATTGATACAGAGTTGCACTGCAATGTGCAGTTAGATTCTGAATTACGAAACTCCTCTCAAGACTTTCAGGAAGAAGAAAACTTAGAAGGGAAATGTGTAAGTGTTGGTTACACAAACGGTGTTCCAACCAGGTCTGAAATAAGGGCAAAATGCTAGTAACCTCACCTCTAAAAATGCTAAAGACGTAAAAGGGAAAAAGGGAGCAGGTGACTAAAGAGTCAATACCGTACATCTACCTCGTAATTCATCTTCATAAACAACAATATATTGATGGTAATTATTACATTACATGATCACTAAAAAGCTTTGGTGGTAGTACAAAGATTCCAATATATAACGAATTAAAAATGTCAAGTGAATTGCAATACATATCTTATATTTTGAGAAACTGCAAGACGATGCACGGTCAACGCATCGTTAAATCAGTTCACTATAACAATTCAAAGCAGTGAGGGAATCTTGTATTTCTGGAGAAGTGTTAGGCCACGTAAATCGCAGCCGTCCGTATTCCCAAAGGACGCGGGCACAAAGTCGAGCGCAGGATATCTCTCCCCCCTTTCATATCTATCAAAGAGGAGGACGCACAGGCAAAGCCCCAAGCGAATATCCCACTCGCATTGCATCACACAGACACACACACGCGCAAATATCAGGAGATTACAATTTGCATCATTTCAGCTGAAGGGGATAGAAGCAGACATGCGGACGGGATGAAACGTGAACTCAGTGACATACAATACATTTTTGCATTACAAACTCATTCCATTCCTGATGAGCATTATCATTATCATATTCTCTCTCTCTCTCTCTCTCTCTCTCTCTCTCTCTCTCTCTCTCTCTCTCTCTCTCTCTCTCTCTCTCTCATGCACATTAAGATACAATATATGATAAAACATATCAAAGACAGACAGGAACTGAGCGTAACAATTCACGGAGCTATTTTGAATATTAAGGATAATTTCCCAGGAGGGGTGAGTGCTCAAATCCTGCACGCCATTTCCATTTAGCTGATATTTTTATAACGCAAATCTGCATAACATTTGTTATATTGACGTGAATTCTTGCACCACACCAGCTTGGAAGGTAAAACCCGTCTCTACACAGTTTCAGAGAAAGATACAATAGGTAAAATATGGGAAATAAATGTATTACCGAAAACAAAAATAAATTGAAAACTATTTCTGTTACCTTAAGTATTTATGAAAGTATCTGATGTAACTGCATAAAGATTTAAAAGTATATAACGGGAATGGAAAGTAGGAAAGCTTGTTTGATTACGAAAATTACCCAAACCTAAGGGGAAAATAATATAAGGTAAAAATATAAGGTACTAAAAAACGAGATATTTTAAAATCAAGGAAATATTAATGAAAGCTAAGGACAAACTTTGAAAGAAAGGATACACTAGTTTAGAATAATAATTAGTGTTGGGAATAGCTCATCCTGATACGACTACCAACCACCTCTCTCTCTCTCTCTCTCTCTCTCTCTCTCTCTCTCTCTCTCCTGCTTCTTGAAAGGCTAATTACCGTTTATATGAAATATATCTTATTAGAAACCAGAAGAAAAGACTATAAACTAAATAGCCTCGGTTATTCAAGAGATATTGGGATGAATTTACATCATGAAGACCTACGCTTATGGGGGATGATCACTGGGTGATAAATATGGGAAAAATATATATCCCAATACAAAACTAAATAAGGAGCTATTCATTGCATTCAGCAGTACATCTAGATAGCATATCTAAGACATAACAGAGTTACGTTAATATTTTTATCCTTAAAAGGATGATTTGCATTTTTTTCTATAATAACCAAAAAAAAAAAGGTACTTCTTAATCACATCTTGAAACAGTTCACTCAGTATGTTTTACTGAAGATAACGAGAGAGAGAGAGAGAGAGAGAGAGAGAGAGAGAGAGAGAGGGGGGGGGGGCTGATGTCTAGAATACTTATAAAAGTTAATTTCAATTCATGATCAAAATAAAACGTATAAAAAAACGGACTCATTTAAAGCGAAACCATACACGTCTATCAGCCTTTGGCAAATCCATAGGAATAAAATAGAGGGATCTAAAACTTCATTTCACACACTACTACACAAACATTCATAAACGTCAATAACTTCGATTAAGAAAACTATGAAAGAGGAGGGAAGTGAGGGGCAGGATCAGGGAAGTGTATGAACAGCCTAAATATTTACTAAATATTCAAAACAACATACATCAATAACAATAATAATAATAGCAGTTATAATAATAATATGAATAATAATAATAATAATAACAATAATAATAATAATAATTTACTAAATATTCAAAACAACATACATCAATAATAATAAAAATAATAATAATAATAATAATAATAATAATAATGATAATAATGATAAGTAGTAGTAGTAGTAGTAGTAGTAGTAGTAGTAGTATTACCTTCATAATTCAAAAGAATCACACAATGAGATACTGTTTGTTTAAAAGCTCTTGAAAACCACATATAATAATAATAATAATAATAATAATAATAATAATAATAATAATAATAATAATAATAATAACGTCCCACAAGGGCAGTTTGTTAATAACAATGATATTTTAACAATAACCCTTAACCTTCTATAGTTTTGCAACGGCTAGGAAACATGAAAGAAGAAACTACAACTACTTTATTATTAGGTTCCAAAATACGACTAAAACTAGGCATCACTACAGTTGAGATTATCATTTCGACCATTGACATTAGATGTCCTGTTTGACCTCTTTTACCTTTCTATATCTTAATTATTTTCATTCTTTTCTCAGTCCTTTCAGTTACCGGGAAATTTGATTCATTTGTTTTTCACCTTTTTTGAGTTTTTTATACATAATTCTTTCTATATTTTTAATAATAATAATAATAATAATAATAATAATAATAATAATAGTAATAAAAATAATAATAATAATAATAATAATAATAATAATATTAATAAAAATAATAATAATAATAATAGTAATAATAATAATAATAATATTAATAAAAAAATAATAATAATGATAATAATAATAATAATAATAACGTTAATAATAATTACAATAATTTTCCCTACGATATATCCTTTCCGTAAAATTGATGTAAAATTTTGACTTCAACTAATAAAACAAATTCCATTTCATTTCACATTCAAAGACAAGTAGAAGTTACTGAATACCTAGACGCATAAACAGGGGACACAAGCCTAAGGAACCGGTTGTTTCTCGTTATATCGTTCCCTATGTTTGTTCCCAATAGCCACAAAATCGGATTCAATTATGTCTAATTACTTACACCCAAGTACGACCTATAAATCAGCATTTTCTCAGCAACTTTGCGCAGGCGTGTATGTCGACAGATTGATTTGATTCCACAAAAAACAAAGGCTACATTCACACAATGGATTATGGAATCAAGCAAAGAATTTCCAGGAGCGGTAAAACGTTTTCATTATCATACTGACAGATTTTTCTATTCAAGAACATAATCTGCTTACTCTTCCCCAGTGCAAATATAACATGATCTAAATATCCAGATGTCAAACGGATTTAAATTAACATACGGAGGTAAAAAAAATCTATTTTATTGTGAAATAACGTGACCGATAATACTGAAACATTGTTGTTCCAGTTTCTTTGGTTACTCAGTCATGACACATACGATATACTAAAAGCCTAAAATCCATAGCAGGATATATTATGTTTGGTTATTTTCATATAGATTCAGTTGATGTTTTTATTTTTTGTAACTTTGCAATGTCGTCTGAATGTTAAAACATATTGTTTTATACTAATGTCATTAAATCATATGATTTTCGGAAATTCCCTCATACTAGCAGAGGATAAGAAGAAAACTAAGTTATTCTCTACCGATGTAACTGGTAATTTAGCAAAATATAAGTAATAATAATCCACGAGAGAGAGAGAGAGAGAGAGAGAGAGAGAGAGAGAGAGAGAGAGTCATTTCATTTTCGAAGATATATTCTCAAGTCCCTCAGGGTTAATATTTATCATTGAAATTCAGATGAGGTAATCTTAGACCAGATATTACATGTGAAAGAAGGAATATCAAAACTAGAGCAATCGGTCTCTCTCTCTCTCTCTCTCTCTCTCTCTCTCTCTCTCTCTCCAGAACTTGTTTATTATTTCTAACGATATTTTTAATAACGTGTTGAATAAAGAATACCATAACACTGTGCTATAACTTTTTTTTGGACGTATGCACCTTGCAATCTGCAAACGCCTAACTAGAAATAAGAACTTTCGTGACTGAGGGGCATTCAACATTGTTATTTGAGAGTGATTAACACTCCAAGTTTGAAATTCAGTGCCATGGCCAAATTTGGAACTCACCGTCATATTCAAATTTGGAATTAACTGTCATGTTCAAATTGGGTCCAAATTTGGAATTCACTGTCATATCCAAATTTGGACTTTACTACCATGTTCAAATCTGCTCCGAATTAGAAATTTACTCGCGTGTCCAAATTTGGTCCGAATTTGGATTCACTGTCATATCCAAATTTGGACTTTACTACCATGTTCAAATCTGCTCCGAATTAGAAATTTACTCCTGTGTCCAAATTTGGTCCGAATTTAGATTCACTGTCATGTCCAAATTTGGCTGTGTACCTACATACTGCTAATGAATATTGTAAAATGCTGCGCAAACAGATGTGAAGACTATGATAAATCTAAATAAGGAAATGAATATTTACTAATAAGGCATTTTGCAACAGGTCTGAATTTTCAAGTATGAATCATACCTAATGTTGAAAATGACACGTCGAAAATTTGGGAATGTGCAATATATCTGAATTTGAGAGTGAGTAACATTCAACGTCGGCAACGGGCACCACATTCAAGTTATTCTCAATTCTTTAAATTCAAATTTGAGAGAGACGACCAACTAAAATAATATTATATCAATATTTCGAACACATTGGTAAATAAACATTTGGAACTGAGCGACACATCAAATTTTGTATTTATGGAATTGGGGGCGATATGACCCAATGATAGGAACAAGCCATGCACCTGAATTTTGGATGGAAAACCATAATCCAGATGTAGAAGTTCAAATTGAAAAAAAAAAAAAAAAAAAAAAAAAAAAAAAAAAAAAAAACAATCAAGGCGTAACCCTCACATCCGAAATTGCGTTGTGAATGATATATCCAAGGTCGGAAGTGTGCTTCTCTTTGAACTAAAATTACTTACAGCAGAATCGGAACGTTTTACTATCACCTTGATAGCATAACACATTCAGATGCTGCTGTAAGTAACTAATGCGAATTTAGAAGTAACAAATGAGTCGCAACTTTGGAAAGATTTTAATCATCTATTCCAGGGAGAGCGACATATCCTAATTTGGGAAGGAGTAACACACGAATTTTGAAATGTGTCCGAAATCCCCTGGAATAATTAGGTCACTAGAGCCCTCGAAGTTGGCTGACGACTTCAATCTTATCTCTGGAAATTTATCAAGTGGGGAATATTCTGGTCTAACTAATTAAAGTACGATCTCCAAATGGCAATTTCGCTGGAATATAATTAAAACCACTTATTTTTTTCCATATAGCCATCCCAACTCTTCTGGCGTCTGATATTCAATGCTAAAATAAATCGAAAACATATGATGAAATAGTTATGATCTCCTGTGAGGTAAATCAAAGGACAAAATAATATGCATGACAATTAATTAGTAAATATCGGGGTTCCAAAACTGCTTTCATTTCTGGAACAAACCCCTCCTTTGAACTTATATCAATACAAGACCAGGTAACCGGAATGACGGGGATATTAAAACCATATGTCCTTGAAATAGCAACTACAACTTTATATTAAAATCTTTGAAGAAATGACACTCATTATATAAATCACTCATAAAAAATACACTTCCCTATAATTTCCTCACTTTCTAATCTGTTTTATTTCTCTTAACATAGTCAATTAAAAATTATTTTCTTATGGTTTTAACCGATCCTTCCTATACTTTGGAAAATCAATCGGCCTATATTGAAAAGAAACTTCAGGTTTCTATAATACTCGCCAGTCTTGAGGAAGTCATAAACATTTCATTATTATTCTTTCATCCTTTTAAGAAATTAATCTTGCTTGCCTTCCATGTTAGATCACTGAAATTTTTAGATGTTTTATATCCACTGAGCCCACTCATTGGACTGGGTCTAATACTCTCCTCCTGTATCTCTGTAATGTTGCTGTTAATCCTGCCATAAAAGTTTAGAGAAATGAGACTATTAATCAACATGCTAATTAGTCTCTTCAATTAATAAGGAAGCTAGTAAGTCAATCAAGCAATCGATCAAAAAGCGGATCCGTCTCTTCCTTAATTATATTCAAGAGACGAAATAGTCACTTCTTCTGTCAGTCAAGAGGATAGTGAGTCGCCTTTGCAATCGATTAAGAGATTGGTCAGCCTCTTCCTTCACCACAATTAAGAGGCTAATTAGTAATTTCTTGTTTTAGTTAAAAGACTGACCAGTTGCTTCTGAAATCAACGATGAAGTGGATCAGTTTCTTCAAGAATTATAGTCCAGATACTATTTAGCTGTTTCTTCTGTTAATAACGAAGCTGGTCAGTTCTTTCTGATATCAATCAAAAGGGCTCGTTAGTATCTTTTTCATTTAACTTCATGAGGCTAATTGATAGGTTCTTCTACTGGTTGAAGATGATAGTAGGTCACTGTAGTCGATCAAGAAGATGTGTACCCTTTTCCTTAATAATAGTCAATAGACTACTAAGCTGCTTTTTATGTCAGTCAAGACCCCGGTCAGGGGGTCAGTCGCTTTAGGAATCTATCAAAATCTCTCCCCTTATTATTATTATTATTACTAGCCAAGCTCCAACCCTAGTCGGAGAAGCAAGATGCTATAAGCCCAAGGGCTTCAACAGGGAAAAATAGCCCCCCAAAAATAAATGAGAATAAATTACCAATATATCATTCTAAAAACAGTAAATGCGTCAAAACAGATATGTCCTATATAAACTGTTAACAACATCAAAAACAGATATGTCATATATAAACTATAAAAAGACTCATGTCAGCCTGGTCAACATAAAAACGCCAAAACTACAGAAGGACAACTGTTGCACTTATCGGTTGAGTCCTACCAAAAAGAAGAAATGCTAGAGTTGTAAGACTTCTGCATATATGAGTATAAATGGGCTCATTACCAACTATTAGAAAGGAGGAGTATTTGGGTGCAGATCACAGAGGCCGTAAGGGAAGCCGAGGCCAGACAAAGATTTTATTCGAAAGAAGAAAATCATAAATTTCAGGCTAATTTGATACATAACAATACAGAAATGCTGGAAGCTTAAGAAAGTAATATCTCGACATAGAGAAAAAAATGCAATTATAATTCATGCACTGTAGACAAATCGCTCTAATTTTACTATCATAAGAAAATAAACATTTAACGTTACCTAATATCTTCATTAGTTTACAAGTTGGAGAAAGTTTAGGTGGCTGAAGGATTAAGAAAAAAAAAACTTTTGTGCCAAAATATCGCAACTTCTATGCACACGTATAAGTGTAATACAAGACAGTATCCATCTTGTTTTTCCACATTGTAAGAATTCGAAAAATTACTTATAATGAATATTATACGGACAGTCGTGAGACCGGCAATGATGTATGGAGCGGAGACGTGGGCAATAAAGAAGACAGAAGAGAAGAAGATAGATGTGGCAGAGAAGAGAATGTTGAGATGGATGTGTGGGGTGACAAGAAGAGATAAGATACAAAATGAGGTAATTAGGGGTACCACGGGAGTTGGAAAACTATCAGATAAGATCCAATAAAGTAGACTGAGGTGGGTATGGTCAGGTCATGAGAAGAGATGAACAGTATATTGGGAGGAGAGTAATGGAAATGGAGGTACAGGGAACGAGAAGGAGAGGGAGACCAAAGCGAAGGTGGATGGACTGTATCAAGGATGACCTTCGATCAAAGGAATTAACCGGTGATGAAGTGTGGGACAGAGGTAGATGGAGAAAGCTGACCAGAAACATCGACCCCACATAGAAGTGGGAAAAGATGTAGACAAAGAAGAAGAAGAAGAAGAAGAATGAATATTATATGGAATGCCATAAATATATACCGCAAATATGAAATAATTTTCCTCTCAACAAACTAAAATACCTGGCTTACATTTTAAGTCAGCCATTTTGCAGTAGGAAAATGGCAAGGAAATATATCCCTAATACCAAAGGATAAAAATCCTCTCAACAAACAAACAACAATGCAGGCTTTGTTCGAAATTCAGTCAATGGTAAAACTTGGAAGCAATTTGCTTCCATTCAAAACGATGATTGAATTACGAAATAACATCGCATTTCACATCTGCCTCCCAATGAATAGAGTGATAATTTGAGTGCCAATAGTAGCGCTTTGGCTTCATTTAAGGATCTCTCTCTCTCTCTCTCTCTCTCTCTCTCTCTCTCTCTCTCTCTCTCTCGTTAAATACGCCTACATATACGTCCCTTGCAATGAATGTTTTCTTAAATAAATACAAAAGCTGAATTAATTACCACTTAATCTTTAATTCTTCTTTCACCTGAAGGTATACAGAGGTTCAGCAGTATCATTATATATTTTTTAAATCTGCTACATATCTTGAGGAAACTTGTAAGAGATGGTTCAGAAGACAATGGAGATTTAAATCACATCGTAAAATAAAGGATTTTTCGTTCTAAAATAATCCTTGGAAAAAGATTCTGACTCGTGCAAAAAAAAAAAAAAAAAAAAAAAAAAAAAAAAAAAATTTACTATCCGAGTGCTTAGTGTGGGTGCTTGGTTGTAACGTCATTGCTATGAATCTATTTTTTCTTCTAGCAATACACAGTAATATGTCAATTATTTTCATGCGTTAAAAAACATGTTTTGAATAAAATGCAAAATGTCATAAGGATACAAAAATAATGGAATAAAATTTCTTTTCCAAATCAGATAATACAAAAATACACCCCAGTCTTAAAAAAAAGAGAAGAATCTACAGTAACTCTATGTCACACACTACAAAGTGATCATTTGTAAACGCCAGGAGAGAGAGAGAGAGAGAGAGAGAGAGAGAGAGAGAGTCACAGTCGCAGCATATTGAGTTGAGTGAATATAATCAGTCAGCTTGTCGTCTCCTTTATCTCGGCAATATAGTTACTCAGTCCATTGCTCTCTCTAATTCGGCATCGATGACTACTAAAATTGGGACACTTGATCCAGACGTTTAACAGATAAGAACATCCACATTTTGCTTGGTGAAGTTTAGCAGGTCTGTTAATAAAATCATTTCGAGTGACTTGTCTGTTCGTTTGCCTTAGAGACCGGATGAATGAAGATCATTCAATTTTCACTGGTTATTCATGACGGAAATTTTTATAAGGTAATGTCTCTACGCTTATACTAAGACAATTCTTAACTCTTAACAGATTCTCTTGTGAGTTTCCAAAGTAAGCTCAAAGACAAAATATGATAAATGACAAATATAAGTCGTTTGATAAAATATTCGGGATTTGCAAAACATTACAAAAATTTACGAGAAATATACTTAAGCCATTGAGTTTTCACTATATAAAAAAAGGAGAACAGATCATCCAGAATATTTCTACATGGTTGGTAGGGTACAGTGAATCCCAAACCTCGACATACTGGTCACACCACCACAGCCTTGCGATGACATGTGCAGTATCATTGAAGCCAAAGTGTAATCTTTCATAACATCAATACTAAGGACTGGCATACAACAACATACACTAATTTATTGAATCCATATAGCAGAGGTCTTTATTTCTTAGACAAAACCTCAATTAATATGTTACCTTCATTATTTATGTATACCAAACATTCTGCAAACAAAGGTGATAGAGATTTTGTTTTAATAAATTTACTGCGTCCATTGACGTCAGACATTTGAGAGAGAGAGAGAGAGAGAGAGAGAGAGAGAGAGAGAGAGACTCTATCCTACCAGACAATAAGGGACTAGTCTGTTGGTAGCAGAATCGTTTTGCCATATGCAAGACACGGCCTCTTGCTGGTGTAATTTAGATCAGAAACTTCGCCCTCGTCTAAAAGTTGAAAAACGTATCATTCAAGGAAGAAGCGTTTTAGATATTATGGTCTTGCTTTTATGCAATATAAATATAAGTTAAATTTAATGTAGAATTTCTCAAAGTATCAGAAAAAAATATTACCATAAGATAGTAGAAGAACTTATTAGATAGCTAATATTACACAAATATATAATATGGGTAAGATTCAAAACTAACATAAACTGAAAACGGTAAAATGACCGAAATAATTTAATGTCTGATTTGTGTAATTCAGAATCTGGAGAAAGAGAACTTTATTCCACTTACCTAAAACGCTTAAAGGGATATAAAGGGGTTTTCTACGCATACCAAATCAACTTCGTTCCGTTTCATGCATAAATTTACTTTTACTTAACTTCATGAGAATTGTATAATAGTACACGATACCCCAGGAACATTGACGTTATTGAAACTAGATATTTTACTTTATGGAGTAAATGAGTTAACAGCAATGGAAATTAATCACAAAAGAATTGAGAAGACCTGAAACAAAAAATGGCTTTTATCGAAGGAAAAATCTACACAAGAAATGAATTATGTTCAACATAAACCAGAACAAAACCCCTTGTATTTAGACAAAATTATCAAGATCAATGTGCATTCAGTTTGGGTAATAAAACCAAAAGATAAGGGATGAAAACACATGAAAATTGATAAAATCTAAGACAAGAAGAATGAGTTTCGGTTAACGCAAAACGAGAGAGGACGAATGCATGTCAATTGAAACGCCGTTCGTCTAGAATCCACGCAGGAACTTCTCGCGTTTCACGAGATGGGTCTAGACCAAGCAATCTAGCAGGCAACGTATTTATGTATGTATTCAAGTTTTTACTTATACCTAATGTTTGATTTAATTTGAGGAGCCTCATAGGCAATTCATTATTTTAATAACTTTTATACAACCCATTTTAGACTGATTTGAATATGAGCGCGTTGTAATTATCATTAACTACTATTATCATTAGTAGAAACTTTAAAAAAATAAATGAAAATAACATGAAGTTTTATATGATCACAGCATTGCACAAGGTTTAAATGACGTTAATGAATGGCAAGGGTAATGGACACAGCAATGTCATGGGGAATGACACTATATATATATATATATATATATATATATATATATATATATATATATATATATATATATATATATATATATATCATCGCCGCCACCCACGCCCCATCTCCATCAAGCTAGGACTAGGAAGGGCCAGGAAATGGCTGCTAATGACTCAGTACGTGGACATGTAGGCTCCCCAAAAACCCCCATTCCCTTACTTAGTGGATGGTGAGATCGCAGACACTACAAGAGACTATCAAGCTTGAGGAGATATCGAACCCCTGCCCAACCTATATACAGGCAGGAACGTTTCCAATAGGATTATTACAACCTCAGTTCCCACCGAATCTTCAGCACTGACTTGAATTCACTCGACGGTTGGAAAAAAAAAATTTCCTGTACAAAATAAAATCCAGCATAATGAAATAAAAATAAAACATATTACATTGCATTTTCCAAATAAACCATACTTCAGATAGGCTCAAAAAAATTGCCTTAAACGATTGATTATTATTCACATTTCCAAAAATAAGTTTAAAAAGTCAATTTAATTGTACTAAAAAGGGATTGAACAAATACAGTAGTTATTGCACCACGATACGCATTGCTGAAATCGAACAAATATTAAACATATAAACGGAACTACATCATTTTATTTCGATTGTTGCCTACCTTCTTTTCTTACAGACCAGTAGCTATTGTTTTGGCAAAATATCAAACAGTTGCAGTTGATGGAACCTTTTCAATGCCTTTCTAAACTACAGAACCTATCTTTTAGACGAATTATGCAATATTTCCCAATACCTGGTCCGTATTTACAGGATTCTTAGCTATTAAAGATATCAAGACACCAGATTTCTTCAGCTGTAATTCATTATAGAATAGGAAACACTACTACATTTGCATATTATTCACTATAATTTTCATGCTACTTACGTAAAAATTCCTACATTAAAAAGGCTTTGCTTTACAGCTTCTTCGATTGAAATTTTCCCTAAATCCTTCAAGGCGACAATCCTTTTGACCTTATTTCAGATTTCACATCTAAAGAGGATCTGTCGAATAACAATGCTTTAGTAATCACGCGTTCGTATCAAACCTGTCATATCATTTTATTCCTTATCTTCTTTAATCCAAACCAAGTTTAATTTATTTCTCATTCTACTACAATCAGTAATGATGAAGTGAGACTTTAACGAGAGATGATGATACCGATTAGTACGAAAATAACAACGTCCATTATTTTCACAAGAGCCTCTGAGCAATTAACACTATTGCGAATAGCAATAAACTAAAATTATTTAGTGTCTTCATTCAATTGTTTCCGGGTCGAATCAAATATAAAGATATAGGATATTTACAAACACCAAAGTTAAACTAAAATGATTGTTCTGTGAAACGAGAATGAAAATCGGGATCGGATTTTTCAACATTTACCTGAAAGAGACGGAAGTCAAAAAAAAATGAGAGAGAGAGAGAGAGAGAGAGAGAGAGAGAGAGAGAGAGAGAGAGAGAGAGAGAGAGAGGGGGGGGGAGGGCATTTAATTTACAGAACTTCCGTCGCACACATGCATAAAAGTTTCATATAAAAGATAAAATGTAATTGTAGCATTCGGTTTCTTTAACCTAAAATAAACCTGCTCGTTAGATGTCGGTATCAGGTGCAGGTCAGACAACTTGTTTGAACTGCCAATTATCTACTGCTAAAAAGTAGTTATTTGTCATTTCTGTTAATTTTTTTTTATTGACTAATATGCTGACATTTTTTATCGGAATGAAAAATAATTTACGGCCTAAATGACGATGAGACTTCCGGAAGTCTTATTAATTTGTCATTCATATCTTCATCATTAGGAAACAATTTCTGATCACTGGTTTTTATAAGGCCGGATTTATCTATATATCACAACACGAGATAAAGAATAATTTGATATGAAAATGCTCAGTGTTATTTTTCAGATTCATAATGTCCTTTCATAAGGTAGACATTGGCACAAACAAGTAAAATTTCTTATATTTAAGTGATTAAACCCGTTCTGACTATTTTGTATTTCTATTTATTAAAACATGTACTATCCCTGTGACTTATGCTTTATTTTTCCTTATATATATATATATATATATATATATATATATATATATATATATATATATATATATGCCTATATATATACATATATATATATATTATATATATATATATATATATATATATATATATATATATATATATATATATATATATATATATATATATATATATACATATATACATATATATATATATATATATATATGAAAAATAATAATAATAATAATAATAATAATAATAATAATAATACATTTGATCTGCATGGAGTGATCATAGTACTCCAATCGCAACGCTTGACAACCAAGTCAGCAAATTACTCAGTGGCCCTTTGTGGCTTCATAACAGTTTTGACGTAGATATCTTATTTAGTATTTTACCAGTCAATGTTAAATACGAAGAGTAGGAAATAAATCTGTAAATTAGAAACTTTGGCAGTTCTTGAGTAATCTTCTTAGCCAAAACATTACTCTGGTAGAAAAAACAAATGGCTAACGAATCTCTATCTAATATTTTATTCTGCGAGAAACAGAAGGAAAAACATATATACACCCATAGAGCATTCAGTTTGAACAGGAGAAACTAACTGCAAATGTCTTGATGGCATATATTTTAACTATTTTGTAACATCCCAGCTTGACATTTCACTAAAATATAACAACGTGTTTATGATAAGATGGAGCAGTGAACATCCTGTCAAACGTATGGAGTTGAAATAATTTAAATATCTATAAAGAAAAATTAGTTTTCTGAATAATCATCAAGAAAATAAATATGTTTCGGAATAATTATCAAGAAAAATTACGTTTCGAATTAATCATGACAAAAAAAAAAAAAAAAATAAATAAATAAAGGTTTTGGAACATTTGCAAAAAAAAAAAAAATATTTTTCAGAACAATCATAATGAAAGAAAGTTAACTTTCGGAATAATAATGAAAAAATACATTAAATAACCCGACACCAACGACCTCGTTTCCTAAAAGAAGGCAATTCCCGGTTCTGAGATGTGAATTCCGATGAACAATTTGGAAGTTATCAAATGGCCATGCTTAAAGAATGGCCCCTTGGTTCTGAGCATTTGGCAAGGCATCGCTACTCCAAAATTTAACGGCTTTTCGACCTCGGGGTGATAAATCCTGGAATTGCTGAGTCTACAGTCTTATTTCATCGCAAGAAAATAAATGGGATACATATCTGACAAATAGCATCCGCAAATTCGTCTCAGGAATAAATGTGTGTTGCTGAGAGTATGTGTATTTATAGTATAGTATAGAATAGAATGGCCGCAGAGTAATAGTGTAGAGAAGCATGAAAGATATAAAGAGAAAGGTAGCTGAGGCAAAGAGGGCGGCTGACCGGAGGGTGGGGTCAGGGATTGTGTTGTTCATATAAAGCGAATAAGAGGTTTTGGAAAAAAGGGAAGAGAGTAAGGAAGGGTAGAACGAGGAATGATCAGACAGTGAAAGATGAAAATGGAAGGTTGTTGGAATATGAGGCAAGGAAAAGTTGGACTGAATATTTTAAAAGGATGTTAAATGTAGAGAATAATTGAGAGGCAGATATAATTGTTGTTGCAGGTGTTGAGGAGCCAGTGATGGGAGATGAGAATGGGAGAGAGATTACAAGAAAAGAAGAGAAGAGAGCACTTGATGAAACGAGAGTAGGGAAAGCACCTGGTATGGATGGTGTGAGGGCCGATATGTTAATGGCGGGGGGTGTGATTGTACTAGAATGATTGGAGAGAATCTTTATATGTTTTTTTTTTTTGGTCAATGGTGCTAATAGACAACGTGTATGCATGCATTGTTTTAATATACAAAGGTAAGGGTGATGTGCATGAGTGCTGTAATTCTAGGGGTATTAGTCTGTTGAGCGTGGTTGGAAAGTGTATGTTAGAGTATTAGTTAACAGGATTAACGATAAAACAAAGGATGTAATCTTAGAAGTTCAGGGTGGTTTTAGAATAGATACGAGATGTATGGATCAGATTTACATAGTTATGCAGATATGTGAGAAATATTTAGCAAAGGTAAGGAGGTGTATGTTGCATTTATGGATCTGGAGAAAGCTTATAGGGAAGCGACGTGGATTACATTTAGGATCTAGAAAAAGCTTATAGAGAAACAATGCGGAATGTGATGAGGTTATATGGAATTGGTGGAAAGTTTTTGCAAGCGGTGAAGTTTATACTTAGGCAGTAAAGAGAGTGTTAGGAAAGGAAATAAAGTGAGTGATTGGTTTCCAGTGAGAGTAGGGCTGAGACTGGGATGTGTGATGTCGCCATAGTTTCTCAATTTGTTTGTTAACGAAGCTGTAAGAGAGGTGAATGCTTGAATGCTTGTCGAAGATTGAAACTGGGAGGTGAATCAATTGTTGTTTGTGGATGATACTGTATTGGTTACAGACAAGGAAAAGAAACTGTGTCGATAAGTGATACATAGTTGAGAAGCTGGCTGTGTCAATTAGTGACAGGAGTTTAGCAAAGAATGTGTGAGAGGAGGAAGTTGAGTTAATGCGGATAAGAGTAAGGTTGTGAGATGTACGAGCAGGGAGGGTGGTGCTAGAATGAATGTCATGCTGCATGTAATGTTACTTCGGGAAGTCGATCAGTTTAAGTTCTGTTGTTGCTGCAAATGGTGCTGTGGAAGCAGATGTACGACAGAGAGTGAATGAAGAATGTAAAGTGCTGGAGGCAGCGAAGGGCATGTTGAAGAATAGAGGGTTAGGAATTAATGTAGAGAGAGTTCTGTATAAGAAAGTGAGTGAAACCACAGTGATTTATGAATTGGAATTGTGGGGAATGAAAGTGATGGAGAGGCAGAAATTTTAGGTGTTCGTGAGGAGTATGACTGGTGTATCTGGATTTGACAGGGTCAAGAATAAAGTAGTGAGGGTGAGACAAGGTATGAGAAATGAATTACCAGCTAGAGTGAATATGAATGTATTGAGGTAGTTTTCTCACCAGACTTCTGAACCAGGTGATGAATGCAAGAGTTGATGGAAGAATTACAAGAGGAAGGCAAAGGTTTGGGAGCATGGATGGAGTGATGAAAGCCTTTGGTGACTGAAGGATAGATGTGAGAGAGGCAAAAGAGCGTGCTAGAAATAGGAATGAATGACAAGCGATTGTAATCCAGTTATTCTAGGCGTTGCTGTTACTTAAAGTTACCTTGGTGACCACAGAGGTAAGGGCAGTAGGGGAGTCAACATGAAGCTTCATTTGTGGTGGATAATGAGGGAAGGGGGTTGTAGCACCCTAGCAGTACCATACCCAGTAGTCCCCCGTCAGACTGGGAGGAAGGGTGAAAAGAAAAATATCATATAGTTTCTACTTTAGCTCGGCTACATCCCAAAATTGGGGGAAGTGCTGTTGTAGATAGAATACATTTACATATATACATATATTAGTATCATCATCATTATCTCCTCCTATGCCTAATGACGCAAATGTCCTAGGCTAGATTTTGCCAGTTGTCTCTATATTGAGCATTTAATTCAATACTTTTCCATTCATCATTTCTTACTTTGCGCTTCATAGTTCTCAGCCATGTGGGCCTGGGTCTTCCAACTCTTCTAGTGCCTTGTGGAGCCCAGCTGAACGTTAGGTGAACTAATCTCTCTTGGGGAGTGCGAAGAGCATGCCCAAACCATCTCCATCGACCCCTCATCATGACCTCATCCACATATGGCACTCGAGTAATCTCACTTATAGTTTTATTTCTACTCCTGTCCTGCCATTTAACTCATAATATTCTTCTGAGGGTTTTGTTCTCCAATCTACTAAATCTATTGGAGATTGTTTCATTGTCATACCATGACTATTTTCCATAGAGTAACACCACTTTCACTAAACTGATTTAGTGTCTGATTTACATATGTAATTTCAGGAGATTTGATTTCCAAATTTCACTTAACCTGGCCATTGTCTGATTTGCCGTTTTCAATCTTTCACTAAACTCTAATTCTAAAGACCCTGTATCGGAGATCATGGTACCTAAATATTTAAATGATTCTACCTCATTAATCCTTTCCCCTTCCAATCATATTTCATCTTCCACTTCATACTGCGTCAACATCATCTCTGTCTTTCTTCTATTTATCTTCAGCCCAACCTCATGTGATACAAGGTACTCCCAGCGACATGATTAAATGGAAGCAAGTAAAGAAGATATAAACAGTTTCTAAACAAGATCAAGGAAAACTATCAGAAAACACCAAAACCTAATAAAGAAAAGATTGGAAATGAGGGAAAAATCCAAGAAAGATGAAATAGCATTAGCAGAAATATCCAAAATAATAAACAAACTAAAACCTATGATTTTCATAAAGACAATCAGACCAAAATTGAGGAAACCATAAACAAATTAAGAAGCATCTAATTCACAAAAAGGGAGACACAAAAGACCTGAAAAATTACCACCCACCCAAAAAGTTTACCCTTCAAAATATACAGAGTATTTATAAAGATAGGCCGAATAGAAAGACAGCTAGACTTGAATGAACCAAGAGAGTAGGCAGGCTTTAGAAATGGGTATTCAACAACTGACAAAGCACTATGAATGGCATTTATAGAATATGAGAGAGCTTTCGATTCCGTCAAAACCTCAGCAGTAATGAAAACCCTTCGAAAACAAGGAATAGAAGAATCTCAGGTTAGAACACTTGTAGATATATATACAGTAAATACAGCAATCCTAAAACTACATACAGATAGTGAGAAGATTACGATTGAGAAAGGAATTAGACAGGAAGACCCCATCTCTCCTGAATTAATTATAACATGCCTTAAAGAAGTTCTTAAGAATTTAGATTGGGAAAATTAAGGAATTTGAATTAATGGGGAATATCTTAACAACTTATGCTTTGCAGATGATATAGTTTTGTTTAGTGAATCATGGGGGAATTACAAAAGTTAATAGATTTGAAAAGAGAAAGCAGAAATGTAGGGCTGAAAATTAATATGAGTAAATTTAGGATAATGTTCGATGAAAATGCATAAAAAAAAAGAGGTATGGACGAGCCTCTAGAGATTGTTAATGAATATACGTATTTAGGACTGCAAGGAAGTGTTTCAACAGGACACAAAACCGAAATTAAAAGAAAGATAAGGATGAGATGGAGAGCATTTGGTAAAAAAAAAAAAAAAATAAGATTATGAAAGGTAAAATGCTACTTTCTTTAAAAGGAAAAGTGTTTAATAAGATGGTCATACCAGTATTAAATTATGCATCAGAAACTTGGAGCCTTAATAAAGCTTTAGAACATAAACTAGTTACAACTCAAAGAGCTATGGAAAATATGATGATGACAGAAAAAGAGCAATATAGATACGAGAGCAAACTAAAGTAGAGGAGATTCTGACAACATGTAAGAAAAAGAAATGGAGATGGGCAGGAAATATAATGAGAATGACAGACAATAGACGAACATTAAGAATATCCTAACGGATCCCTAGAGATTGTAAAAGAAGCTGGGGAAGAAAGAGAAGATGATGTATTGACGAACTAAGAAAGCTTGGAGGTGTGGACTGCCACAGAAAGACCATAAACAGACGCATGTAGAAGGTCATTTCAGAGGCCTTTGTCCTGCCGTGGACTAGTAACAGCTGATGATATATATATATATATATATATATATATATATATATATATATATATATATATATATATATATATATATATATATATATACACACACACACATATATATATATATATATACAGAGAGAGAGAGAGAGAGAGAGAGAGAGAGAGAGAGAGAGAGAGAGAGAGAGAGAGAGAGAGAGAGAGAGAGAGAGAATGTACCAAGCTAGATTTTTAATAACAGTAATGGGAACAAAACTTGGCTTTTTTCCACCTGGTTTATCGATTGAAGTACCAAGGAAACAGACACACTTCAAAACAAAATGAGAACGTTTATAAAAACGACAAAAGTCGACGTGTATTCTTGTCACACAGAAGAAATTCAACGGATAGTCGTAGAGTAATAATAATTTGCTCTAAAGGATTCTCCTCTTTTGGACAATTCAAAGACTATTCCTTACATTAATGAACTAGGCTCTTTTACTCAACAAGAATGAACAAGTGTATGATTCAAGACTATATGTTTGGGGCTGCAAGCGATTCGTCTATCGAATAACTGTTTCACTTTAAAATATAAATAGAGTCGATTCACTCCACCTCGATAATACTAACAAAAAATGTATACCAATGCTATACAAATGAAACTCTTAGACATTCTCATTACTTCTCATCACACCAACCAACTTTTTTTCTGTTGCTCAAAAGCACTCCGATAACGAGGCGCACTCTGACGCGTTCATCATTTGTCTGATGAAAAGTAAACAATAAGACGCATACCTGAATACGTGATTACGAGACCCGTTTTGAATGTGGTTAAGCTGCCCCATGTCAGACGTCTTGATTAAAAATACTGCCCACCACGTATTTGCGTCTGCTGCAAATACCGCTGACGTTGCTCCGTAGGGAGAGCGATTCCAAATTAAGTTTCAGGTTAAACATTCGATTTCACTAATGCTGTTTGGTATGATACCAAAAATAGTTAATTACGATTATTTATGTACGTATGTCTGTATGTATAAACTCTTCTGGAGCCGACACTTAAAAAAAAAAAAAAAAAAAAAAAAAAAAAAAAAAAAAAAAAAAAAAAAAAAAAACGCAAAATATATGCTTGTGAGAATATGCACGCAAATACTCATTAGTGTAGGCCAAGGGGTGATTGAAAATCGGGATAAGGGAGTATGACTGCATGCATGTATACACAGTATATATATATCTATCTATCTATATATATATAAATATATATATATATATATATATATATATATATATATATATATATATAAATATATATATATATATATATATATATATATATATATGTGTGTGTGTGTGTGTGTGTGTGTGTGTGTGCGCGTGCGTGAGTGTGTGTGCATATACAGTATATACAGTATATGAACTGACATTACTCCGAAGTCTGAGTTAAGAGAAGTTACAAAGATTCTGGATGTCTCAAAAGACTTTTTAGTCCATCCTCGCAGACTCCATTACCATGTTACCGTTTACTATATTAGCTGGAAGTCTGTAACATGTATTTGCTATTTTGTACGTATAAAAATTATATGTTCATATCTGTTACCTCTGGACTGATTTGTAGTCTACAATCATATTCCTTTTAGAAATTTGAATGCCTCTATTAGCTGTTCCCTTAGTCGTAGAGTCTGTATAGATAATAAGTTCAAAAGATCCATTCTCCGTCTATATCCAAATTGTCTTATTGTTGGAACTAATTTGGTGGCCCTAGTTTGTACTGCTTCCTGTCTATCTATATCCTTCTGAATACATGGAGCCCAGATTTGGACTCTTCATTCTAGATGTGGTCTTACTAGTGATGCGTACAGCTGCTTTAAAATGTCTTTGTTTCTATATTTGAATTGTCTCTTTGTGTAATCTATTAGTTTCTGTACTGTCTTTTCTAATGTTAAGCTGTTTGGTAAACTTTAAATCTTTGCCAATAACAATGTTGAGATGTTCCTCCTGGTCCACATTTTTTATTCCTTTATCCAGCAGTGAGTAATCTGTTTGTGGGTTACTATAGCCTGTGTGAATAGCTCTGCATTTCCCACAGTCGAAAGGCATTGCCATTTTCTGGACCATTCTCCCGACTTAATTGGATCCTCTCTTAAGGCTTCTACGTCTTGAGTTCGTAGCGCTTATGCCTATTTTAGTATCGTCGGCAAATTTGACTATTCTATTACTTAATCCTAAATCTATGACGTTAATAAAAATCCGAAATAGAAATCGGCCAATAACGGACCCTTGAAATACTTCGCTCGTAACAATTCCAAGGGTTTTCCATTGATTACAACCGTTTGTCAGCCAATCTTCGATCCATTCAGCTGGGTGATGGCCTAGTGCTCTAATTCTAACAAAAAATTCTTGTGAGCAACTTTTCCAAAAGCCTTTTGAAAGTCTATGTATGTGATGTCTATTTCCCTGCCTTTGTCATATATGCTGAACATGTGGAAAATTTCCAACAGATTTGTCACACAAGATCTGTTTTGTCTAAACTTATGTTGGCAGTATATCAGAAAATTGTTTTTCGCTATGTGTTCTACTATTGAATCTACTATAATTGATTAAAAAAATTTTGCAAGGCTGGGAAGTTAGACATACAGGTCTGTAATTCTAATGTTCTTCTCTTGGTCACTTCTTGTAGATTGGGGGAATATTAACTAGTTTCCATCATTGTGGTGCCTTTCCTCCGTTGGCTGTCTTTCGGAATATTTTGTAAAGATGTGGGCTTATCTCTCCTTCAAGTTATCTGGACTTTGTGCCTTGACTTACCGAGTCTCCATTCTTTATTTGTTTGACATCTTTCATAGTAAAGGTAATTCTTGTTTAGTGGTTGTGACCTTTCATATGTGATAGCTGCTTCGGGGAGGGTTGTTGATTCTTCCCCAGTGAATAAAGTTGTAAAATATGCATTCATCAGTTCGGCTTTTCACAAAACATTTGTTATAAGATTACCCTCTTAGTTTCTATGTGTGTGTGTGAGAGAGAGAGAGAGAGAGAGAGAGAGAGAGAGAGAGAGAGAGAGAGAGAGAGAGAGAGAGAGAGAGAGAATCGTATTTTCAATAAAGAAAAACTTCCGTAACATTAAGATATATAAATTACAAACGAGGTTAAACGCCTCATGTAAAATGAGTAGCGATAAATGGGGTGTGTCGAGAAAAAATGATGAATCTAACAAGAGTAGAAGCATAAACTCATCCATTTATTGAGAAATTGAGGAAATATGATCTTGCCTAAAACTTATCTTTCTATCATTCCCTACTATTCTCTCTCTCTCTCTCTCTCTCTCTCTCTCTCTCTCTCTCTCTCTCTCTCTCTCTCTCTCTCTCTCTCTCTCTCTCACACAAAACGTTATTCGAATAAAGCATTTGCTTGGCAAAGAAGATTACCGATCATGGGAGATTGCATAAACGAAAGTCGAGGGAAGGCTTATTTTCGGAGTAGACGACCCATGAATTGGAAGAAAAACTTGTTATGATTCTGAGAGGACACAAAAGAGGGACGTCTTCCATCACGCAATTCCAGTATCTAACATTTCGGAAAATGGGGTTCTTTATCAAATGCAATATTTAGAGGAAAGGCCAAATGGTGGAACACTATATATCTTCATTGTTTTCAGTAAATATTACTTCTCTTCAGATTTACAATACATTTCAATCTTAGAAAGTGATAAGGACACCTATAAGTTTGCAAAAATACATAAGTGTATATATATATACATACATATATATATATATATATATATATATATATATATATATATATATATATATATATATATATATATATATATATAATGTATGTATATATATACATATATACTGTATATATATATATGTATATATATATATACACACACACACACACACACACACACACACATATATATATATATATATATATATATATATATATATATATATATACACATCATCATCATCATTATCACCTCCTCCTACAACAATTAACGGAAAGTGCCTCCGTTAGATTTCACCGTCGTCTCTATCTTTAGCTTTTTAAATCAATACTTCTCCAGTCAGCATCTCCTACTTCACGTTTTATAGGCCTCAGCCATGTAGGTCTGGGTCTTCCAACTATTCTAGTGCCTTGTGGAGCCCAATTAAAAGTTTGGTGAACTAATCTTTCGTGGGGAGAGCGAAGAGCATGCCCAAACCATCTCCATCTACTCCTTATCATGATCTCATTCACATATGGCACATATACTGTATGTATATATATATATATATATATATATATATATATATATATATATATATATATATATATATATATATATATATATATATATACACACACACATACATACATACACTCACACACACACACACACACACACACACACACACATATATATATATATATATATATATATATATATATATATATATATATATATATATGTGTGTGTGTGTGTGTGTGTGTGTGTGTGTGTAATGTGCTGATAACTAGAATGATGTCTGGAAGATTGAAAGCTGTGCACGTGTTTAGGGGTATGGCTAACGGTATGTCTCATCATTTTTTTGGTGAAGGAAAAGTAGTTGTAGCAAAAGAGTGGGGGATGTAAAAGGCAGATAGTGAAGGTTGGACAGTTATTAAGGCCAGAGGTAAAAAGTGAATACCAAGAAAGGTTGGAAGTGATATAAGACAGAGTTACAGTGAGAGAAGTTAGCAAAAGAAAATTTTGTAGGGATTTCAAGTGATACGTACGGCAAGGAAATTGTAGGAGGCAGCATGAGGAAGGGTAATGAATGGTGGAATGAAAGAGTGAAGATAAAAGTGGAAGAGAAAAAGAGTGCATTTAAAAGATGGTTGATGGTGTAGAGAAGTATGGAAGATGTAGAGAGAAAAATGTGGAAGTAAAACGTAAAGTTGCTGAGGGAAAGGCAGCGGCTGACTGGAGGCGGGGTCAGGTCGTTCAAGTGAAAAGAATAAGAAGTTTTGGAAAGAAGTGAAGAGAGTAAGGATCGGTAGTTCGAGCAATAAAGACACAGTGAAAGATGGAAATGGCAGGTTTTTGAAAGGAGAGGAGGCAAAGAAAAGGTGGGCTGAATATTTTGAAAGATTACTGAATGCTGAGGATAACAGGAAGGCAGATATAATTGCTGTTGCAGGTGTTGAGGTGCCAGTGATGGGAGATGAGAATGAGAGAGAGATTATAAGAGCGGAAGTGAAGAGAGCACTAGATGAAACAAGAGTAGTTAAATCACCTGGTATGGATGGTGTGAGGACTGAGATGTTAAAGGATGAGGATGTGAAAGTACTAGAATGGTTGGTGAGATTGTTTAATATATGGTTTATGGTGTCAATGGTACCAGTGGACTGGGGGCGTGCGTGTATTATACCACTATATAAAGGTAAGGGAGATGTGCACGAGTGCTGTAATTCAAGGGGTATTAGTGTATTTCGAAAAGTGTATGGTAATAGAGTACTAATTAATAGGATTTAGGATAAAACAGAGAATGTAATCTTAGAAGTACATGGTGGTTTTAGAAGTAGATATATGAATAAGATTTTATAGTTAGGCAGATATGCGAAAAATATTTAGCAAAAGGCAAGGAGGTAAATGCTGCATTTATGGATCTGAGGAAAGTGTAAGATAAGAGTTGATAGGGAAACGATGTGGAATGTGATGAGGTTATATGGAATTGGTGGAAGGTTGTTGCAAGATGTGGAGAGTTTCTACATAAGCAGTAATGTGTGTGTTAGGATAGGAAATGAAGTGAGCGAGTGGTTTCCAGTGAGATTGAGGCTGAGACAGGAATGTGTGATGTCACCATGGTTGTTCAATTTGTTTGTTGATGGAATGGTGAAAGAAGTAAATGCTCAAGTGCTTGGTCAAGGATTGAAACTGATAGACGAGAGTGATCATGAATGAAAGGTAAATCAGTTGTTGTTTGCGAATGATACTGTACCGGTTGCAGACTCGGAAGAGAAGCTTCCTCGATTACTGGCAGAGTTAGGAAGGATATGTGAGAGAAGGAAGTTGAGAGTAATATAGATAAGAGTAAGGTTATGAGATGCATGAGAATGGAGGATGGTGGTAGGTTGAAGGAGCGAAGAGAGGAAAAGTCCCCTCTAGTTTCTTTGTTTTATGTCGGCTACCCACAAAATTGGGGGAAGTGCCTTAATAAATGCATAGAATATATATATATATATATATATATATATATATATATATATATATATATATATATATATATATATATATATATATATATCCACACACATATATACATATATATACTGTATATATATACACACATATATATATATATATATATATATATATATATATATATATATATATATATATATATATATATATATACATATATATATATATAGGCCCACATTCACACAAATATATATGATGATTAGGAATAAAGTGAAAAAAAAATATGACCAATAATAAAAAAGGAAAGGGAGAAAGGGAATACGAAATTCAGGGAGAAGAGGACATTTTATTGTTTGCTAATATTCCCCACTAAAACTATTGATGTAAAATTTACAGTCATGCGAATATTTTGAGTATTTTGAAGATTTATTAATGTGGATGATACTAAGATGACATACACTAAAGTATGTATGTGATTGTATGGTGAACTAACTACTGACGGTGTAAGAAAACTGATCAAAACTTAGAAGACAATTAAGAAAAAGGGGGTAGATAGATTAATTGTGAGATGCTTCAGTATGGTTGTGATAATGGTTGATCATGATTTGTAAGGTATTTTGGGGTGAGGGAAAAGTCCCAAATGAATTCGTAAGAAGAATTGTTCCTCGGTATAAAAGTAAAGTAACACCAGGGAATTTGTATGGCAGGAATTTGATGGAAAAGGTAACAAGGGGGACACAGACTGATATACAAAAAACGGTGAGAGTTTAGCAAGAAAGAAGGTTCGAATATCATTATGCGAAAAGTTTGACAGTAAAGGGGAAAAAAATATCTACGTATCAAAAATTGATCTAGAAAAAGTTTATTATAAAACTGAGAGAGAAGGAGTGCGGAGGGTGTTGAGAATGTATGGTAGGCCTACTATAGAAGAGAGGATTTTCATTTTATTTATTATTGAAATCAGACGTGTGTTATAGGATGTAGGTAGAATATTATACCAACACAAAAGCTCATAATACCAAACGTTCGTAAAAGAAATAATCAAATGTAACAGTAAATGGCCTAGACCTCAATTATAGAATACGGGTTAGTCCTAGGTTTAACATAACAACCCATTTTCTTTTTTTCTTAATCATTCACGTTTTCGTCAGCACTGCTGCAATACTATCACTAAACCTAACTGCCCCCAAGTAGCAGTATTCATTCAAACAGTGATATACTGGAACATGATTTCATCTGTCGTGTCAATACCCATGTCATGCCCTTCTAACTTGCTGTTTGCCTATCTTGATTAAACAGCTGGAATGCAGCTGAGCGAGAAGGCACAAAGGTGAGAGTGGAAACTGGAACCAGTGAGATACAATGGAATTCCATGGATCCCACCGGAGGATATAAATGAACTTTCCAGATATACACGGCATTGTTACATTGGGAGTAAAATGATTTGAGTTCTTGGAAAAAAACAATTGAAATTTTGCTACCTTAGCAGATAATTGTATCAAATAGATATTACCCAAAAGAAATGTTCAAGAGTCGATGGTGATTATTCACATATTGGTTCATAACAATTACGTAACTGACTTATATTCATACACGCCTAGATGCATACAAACATACACACACACACACACACACACACACACACACACACATATATATATATATATATATATATATATATATATATATATATATATATATATATATATATATATATATATATATATATATATATATATATATACGCGCGCGCGCACGCGCATATGTGTGTGAGAGGGAGAGAAAATGGCCACATTCGAAGGTTGAGGCGGTCAGTACCTCGTTTCTTAAATTTTCATTAATGACAATAGATAACAAAACTACATTTAAAGCCATTTCTTGTCACAAAATCACATGAGTTCTACAGCTCCCGTCAATTTAATGTCTCGTAATCACTTGGCAAGAAAGTCTTTTATTTTTGGTAAACTACTACGGAATGTCACGTATTTCAGGCATTTTTATTTTCTATTCTTAAAAGAAGTTTTATCAAATACGAGAATGGTTCCAAGTTATTTGGTACTGTGTAATATTCCTATTTATTCGACATGTTGTATCCAAAATTAATATTTATGTAATTTAAAATGCTTCTGTGTATATCATACCATGAATCTTGTCTTTAACGTTACTTTACTTCAAAATCTAAGGGGAATAAATATGATTTCATCAGAATATATTAATTTTGTATCTAAGGATGATTTCCTTTTAGCAAAGTTTCCCAACAGATTTCATCCAAAGGGGATCACGAAAGAAAAACTTATATCCAATCTCTTCTGCCCTGTGTACTTTGAGATAGAAACCTAATTATACTTTTCTCAAGCCTATGTAACATAAACCTTGCTCCTTGAATTATCTTCATCATTGGCTCAGTTATTCAAATTCTACCTTTTACCCGAAAGTTACATCGAAATAACTATTCCTCTAACACAAATAAAAGACAAAATCTCGACGGTTAGATAAGATGATCACCTGAAGGCAATTACTAGGAATATGAAAGACAAACATGACTTGTCCAGAGAAAAGTTTGTGTCGTCATAGTAAAGTCGTGTGTATCATGAGACCCAAAACAGTTTCATTTTACATAAACTATAAAGCACTCGAACTCTCATTTATTTTCTCCACACAAATACATGCTTACAAACACACACACACATATATAGATATCTTAGTAGCATCTAAAAATCGAAGGCAGCATCTCTCCTGATAAACTCAGCTCCAATTAATTTCAGAATAGGAAAACTGCATTTGCGTTTCTCTATTTATCATTTGGTGTCAAATCACTTTAGTTACGTGATTCTTCATTAGGACTACATCGTTTGAACGATGAAAATACATTAACATTGTGAAAATTCTTAAGATACAAAATTATTTGGATACTCCAAAATTAATTAATAAATATTGATATGTGAAAGGTATGATTCTTTGAAATGAAAAATTTTCAGATCAATTTTGAAAGACATAAGTGATGTTTCAATAACCTTCACAAAATTACATGACTGATATCACAAGCCTCCCAAACTTCGACGAAGCTTATGATTCCACTCTTACAACGGGATTAACATTGGGTCTTCAGGAACATTGAATCTTGTCCAAAGCGAAATAAATTGTGAGGTTTACTCCCCTCCTTAGAATATCGGTCATGAAATTATGTGAAGTCTTTTAAAATATTATTTATCCATTTCAAAATTATTCTTAAAATCTTTCCCATCAAAGAAGCTTAAAGTTTTCATTTATCAATACTTGTAAATTAATTCCGGAATGTCCAAATGTTTTTGTATCTTAATCATAACTACACTAGCCTCAACATCAAATCGTAACTCCATCATTCAACTATAGTCCATTTCTTTTAGCGAGGCGTATTTGCACCTACTCGCAGCGGTGCCCATTTCGCTCGGAAAAGTTTACTGATCGCTGATTGGTTGGACAAGACAATTCTAACAATCAGCGATCAGGAAACTTTTCCGAGCTAAAAGGGCACCGTTGCAAGTCGGTGCAAATATGCCTAGCTAAAAGAAATGGACTATAGTGTAGTCCTGCCGAGGAGTCGCATAAAATAACCATTCGAAACACGTGTCGGCACAAAATAATAAATAGAACTAAATGCAGTTTTCTTGTTATCCTAAAAACTAATTGGATCTTAGTTTGTCAGGAGAGAAATTGTCTTCCATTGTTTGACGCCGTTAAGATATCTATTCATTATAAACGTAAAGTAACATGCTTAAGTACTATATATATATATATATATATATATATATATATATATATATATATATATATATATATATATATATATACATATATATATATATATATATATATATATATATATATATATATATATATATATATATATATATATATATATATACACATATATATCGCTAGTTAAATGTGTCGATATCGCGTTCTAAATTTCATGAATATGTAATATTAGCGTTTATCAGTAATCAAGATAAAAATAAAAACCATGGATGACTAGTCCATCATATATCTAAATAAAATGACTTTCAAGTTGTATTTTACAGCAAACAGCAAACGCCACCGGGACACATTACAAAAACTTCAGAAATGCCATAGGACTGAGATTGGAGTGGTAACGCGTCAACAGAGGCACACAAAAATACGGGAATGCGGAAGTGTGATAGTTGGATTCTGAAAGAATCTATTAACAAGGAATTTTAAGAGGAGGTTGGCTTATCTCCTCAGATGCCTCGAATATAATGGTTAATTCTAATAGCCAGGTCTTCTCCACCATGAGGCTCAATACTACACAGTATTCTAGAAGTTTTATTCCAGCTGTTACCAAGTTGTGGAATAATCTTCCTAATCGGGTAGTTAAATCAGTACAACTTCAAAAGTTCAAAGTTGGAGCAAATATTTTTTATGTTGACCCGGCTGACATGAGTCTTTTTATTGTTTATATATGACATATCTGTTTTTGACGGTGTTAATAGTTTATATAGGACATATCTGTTTTGACGCTATTACTCTTTTTAGAATGATATATTGTTAATTTATTCTTATCATTTATTTATTTCCTTATTTCCTTTCCTCACTGGGCTATTTTTCCGTGTTGGAGCCCTTGGGCTTATAGCATCTTGCTTTTCCAACTAGGGTTGTAGCTTGGCTAGTAATAATAATAATAATAATAATAATAATAATAATAATAATAATAATAATAATAATAATAATAATAATAATAATAAAATTCGCATGCGCCTGAAGATGCTTACTTCACTTACCCAGAGACAGAAGATATTTATGAACACATTCCTGTTTGGAGTTCATTGCTGGTCACACATTCCACAACTGACCAAACCCAATTTTGATCAACTTAGCCAATTAATAGGTTTACGGAATCGGGGCCATGTGACCCAGTGCTGTGGCCAGGGAGGATATTCGAAACAGATGCACAACCTGGGAAAAACCGGTAGTTGCCCTATAAGGTAAAAGTTAAAAGTGTGTGGACATGACGACGGAAATTAAAAGGAACGGGACCGGAAGTAGAGTAGAAGACAAAAAAGTGGATGCCGCTAACGGGCAAACGTAGGCTAAAAAGGCCTTTTAGTAATGTTTACAGTGAGCCCCATAAGGTGCACAAGGGACACTGCCGATTATGAATGATGTATTATTCAAGAGGTCAAAGTGAAGTTAAGCAAGTTATTGTCTGTCACTCTTTGCTGATCACCTACTCAAGTATCAACCGAGCCTAACGAATATTATTTTCTCTAGGCTCCATATTCCTATAATGTTACCTTACGAAAATCCTAATAACCCAGAGAATAAAGAACCCATCGTCAGTTGGGTAATGAGTCGTTTTCAAGAGAGCCCCAACCGAGTTTCATAGTCCATTTCGTAAAGCTGAATACGAGATTAGGATGCGCAATGCACTTTCACATTAGCATAAAGCTTATTTTCTTGATTAAAGAATACAATCAGCTTATCTGCATCCACTTGCAGTAGTATCGAGCTTTTGATATGTTAAGGAGATTAGAATTTGTGTTTGAAGGTCAGAATTCCAATTTCATTTACGATGAAATGGTATGAAGAGTAAAATCCCAAATTGCTGAGTTATACGAATCTATTAACAGCTTTGCAAAGAGCTTTTTGAGAGCCTACTCAGGAGATATTAGGAGCTGAGCTGACTCCCCACAGCTCTGTAAGACCTATCATGAATCTCATACTTCACATTGCTGGCCAACAAAAAGCATAATCGAATACACTACTACACTGGGTATTAGAGATTCCATTATTTACCACAAATCAGTTCAGCTATTTAATTCTCAATCATTTATGATGTACATATATTATCAGTGTATTTTCCCTCATGCATACCCTATGACAAGATTTAGTTGCAAAAAGCGCTAATGAATAGAAGGTTCTGAATATATAGATCACAATACGTACATCTGCAGTTACCAATAACCAATGTCTGGTTCCACTTGATCCTAGCATAGGTGGGGTAAAGGTTTGTGGTATGAACATGGTAAATTTGTTAGGTCTCTGGAACATTGTGTCGCAATACAATGACCTATTCTTTTTCACTGTAACTCATTAGAGAACCTTATAAGTGAAAAATGTCAGTTAATTGAGAAGACTACCGGCTTAAACCGCCCAACCCCCTTATTAAGAGGAAAGATATACGCACATAC